>NC_086454.1:91521084-91821084 GCF_028390025.1 Pseudophryne corroboree | reverse complement strand
CCTTTGGACAGTAACCCGGAGACAGACCGTACCCTGAAGTGCCTGACACAGAGCTTACCCTGGTCTGGAATGTCGGATGACGCCCAGACCACATGTAAGGCTGGTGCCATGCGTTGGCAGCCGGGGCACTCCAGCGGTTGTGTTGTCTCTGGGCCTCTGCCCATAGGAGAACCCTTGCAGCAAGTTGCTGTGGACATAGCAGGTCCCTTGCCTGTGCACAGTAGATCGGGGAAGACACGCAGCCTCCCTGTAGTGGATGCCACACAGGATCCAGAGGCTGGTGGTCTGGCTGCCATCACTGTGGCACAGGTAGCGGACGAGGAGGGAAGAGTAGGCCTAGGTGACAGGGTATGTTTCCCGAGTCATAGGTCGACAGAAGAGGATTGGAGGGCAGGTCTGACAGTTCGGGCAGACAGTTGCCAGATAGGTATGACGGAGGTGCAGTGCCTGGGGCACCATGTGGGAGGAGACAGGGGTAGGCCCAACCCAGAGGGGGTGGAGGCAACCAGAGGCTGTCCCCGACCCACATCACCCAGACCGGTACTGACCTTAGAACCTGTAAGGCCCTACGGACATGTTGTCATTGACTTTAGTCCTGTAGTGAACCCCTTGACAGAGATGGCTAGGAAGGGCATTCCCAAGTCAGTGGACTTTGCACCCGCTTGCGAGTTGGCATTCCAGTCATTGAAAGAGGCTTGGGTACCCGCTCCAGTGCTGATGGCGCACATTCTTGACCAGGACTGTGTGTTACGAACTATTGCGCCACTGCACGGACTGGGAGCAGTACCGAGCCAGAAAGAGCCATATGGGCAGGAGCACCCTGTGGCCTGATTGAGCAGTATACTGCTATTGTGGGAGGTGGGGTATGCCACGATTGGGACACCTTGGGTGGCACTTGTTTGTAATCGGCCCCCCACCGTGGTGACTTACCACCTACCCGTTAGGTGGCGGCAACCTACCTTGGGGAAATTGGACAGACTTTTGTGGTGGAGCCTTGCACTTGGACTTCAGGTGGACTATTTGAACATTGTGCACCCACGAAGAGAGGCCCACTGCACTATGGATGAACTGTCTAGGCCGGAGCCTACACACCCTAGGTAGCATCCCCTTCAACACAAGGGACTGCGGAACCAGGACCCAAATCGTTGGGACATGGGTCCCTGGTTGACCCGCTTGAATGGGGGGGAAGGAATGTGGCCGGAGAGACAAGCCAGCCACACGTGTAATGGTGTCTGCGGCACTGAAGGGGTTAACCCTCGTGACCAGCGCCATGTTGCGGACTGTTTAAAAGTTTGTTGAATTATGTGTTTTAACATGTCATATGTAGTGCTCTGTGCACCATTGCAGGAAGACATGTTTAAATGTATTTATTTTATATTCAAGACAAGCTTGGTGTATATTTAAAGGGAAACACGTGTTTAAATGAAATGTATTTAAAGGAAAAATGGCTCTGTGCTAGCAGAGAGGTGTGAAGGACAAAACCTTTTGATGTGTAAGTTCCTTAGAGAGAGATACTAATCACTGGGTCTATGGGCTTGGAATCTGTTTCATGTAGGGGATGTAATTGATTTACGATCCGTGAATGGCCGATAAAGGAAAGAAGACTGTTTGTTTGTATTGTAGCCATTCCTGTTGTAATCTTAAACACTGGGATTGCCTGCAGATGGGAATGACCAGACACATTTGTATTTTGAAGATATGTGATAAATTTATCAATAGTGAATGTTAATCTGATACCAAACGTTGTCTGGGTGACAGGAAGGAGGATATTGTTTTATTGCACTTATATCCTTGTAAAATGTAATTTATTGGTATTTTGTAAAATAACCTGATTGGTTGGAGAAGACAGGGAGGGCTTACCCCCCTGTGGTACTGTGTGGAAAACTGACATAAAAAGGAGACCTGCGTGCCTCCAGAGTAGTAGTTGTACCATCTTTATTCTGCTGGAACATCTTGCTGTATGCTGTTGCCCCTAGCAATAGGGAAGGGTTCTCTTTAGAACTATTGAGCAAATAAACATCTTTGCCTCAAGAAGACTGCTTCATCTTGTGACCAACAGGGTTAGGCCAAACCTAGCCCCGTCCTCCGGCTGTCCAGGGAAGCACCTAGCGTCTCCAAGCTCCGCCTTCCGCCAGCTACCGGTAGAGGCCTAGCAAGTGGCTAGTGGGGATTCGTCAGCACCACACAGCTGTGGTAAAGCAGTGCGTCGGCACATACAGAGCAGAACCGTGGTTCCAAACGCCACGGCAGGTTAGGAGTTTGGTGGTGGCAGCAAGAACCCGCCCACAGTGCAGTGGGTGGAGTCAGTAACAGGCGGTTACTGACGGTAAGCGGGAATCCCCTATGTGGTCAGGCCTCGTGCGGCTTGACCTTCCATTCTGTGCGCAGTCGACGGGACGCGAAAGCGGTGAGTGCTTTCGTACGGTACCGTCCTGTCACAGCACGTTATCAATGATAAATGGCAAACAGGAAGGCGAGATGTGAAATTACACAAATGACAAATGCAGGTGTGTGCGTGTGTTGCGTACGCAATGTGTATCAAACAGAAATTAAACAGTTTTAAAAGACAATAGCGTACTGTTCTTACCTTCCGGTTCCGGATTCCACCAGCACTCCTACAGCGTAGCGATGCAGACGCTTATCTAGTCAGCACTACCGTATCCCCAACCACCAACACGGATACCAAGGGATACTACCTTCCCCCTTTGCTGACAGATAAAGTCTGCTTGTGTTCGCTAGTGCGGATATGTGGAGGAAGGACAAGGCCACAATTGATAAAGCCAATTATTTATCTTATAACATTCACTATAGATTGGTAAGAGACTCAGTACACAATGGGCGTACGGGGTACCGTAAGGGTACGCACTTAGCGTAGCAGACGCTAGGCCGTGGTCGAGACGCACGAGCGGCACGTTCGCTCACGGCTTACGCTGGGTATCGAGCACGCTATAGGCAGTCCGAGTACCGTAATGCTACGCTACTAGCGTAGCGGACGCTGTGCCCACCAGAGGAACACAAGCGGCGCAGACGCTCACAGGATGACACACAGTAAACCTTGTTATGCAACACAATGAAGGGATATACTTATACTGTAATGATATAACGCTTCTTAACCTTGTTAATATAAAAGCTGCTTGAGCGATTAAGACGCTCCGAATACCCTTAGCAATGTAATGATACACACAGGGGGTCATTCCGAGTTGTTCGCTCGCAAGCGGATTTTAGCAGATTTGCTCATGCTAAGCCGCCGCCTACTGGGAGTGAATCTTAGCATCTTAAAATTGCGAACGATGTATTCGCAATATTGCGATTACACACCTCGTAGCAGTTTCTGAGTAGCTCCAGACTTACTCGGCATCTGCGATCATTTCAGTGCTTGTCGTTCCTGATTTGACGTCACAAACACACCCAGCGTTCGGCCAGACACTCCTCCGTTTCTCCGGCCACTCCTGCGTTTTTTCCGGAAACGGTAGCGTTTTTTCCCACACGCCCGTAAAACGGCCTGTTTCCGCCCAGTAACACCCATTTCCTGTCAATCACATTACGATCGCCAGAACGATGAAAAAGCCGTGAGTAAAATTCCTAACTGCATAGCAAATTTACTTGGCGCAGTCGCAGTGCGGACATTGCGCATTAAGCGGAAAATCGCTGTGATGCGAAGATTTTTACCGAGCGAACAACTCTGAATGACCCCCACAATACCTTGTAAGGTTCCAAAACCTTTATCTAGATGATTTTAGGATGTGAAAGGGGAAAACAGTTACAGCTTATACACTACAGCACTAACATAAACGCCTAAACAGAATAACTGAAATTATACAATATACAACAGTTTCTTAATCCTAAACAAATAACAGAGAGAGAGAGAGAGAGTATGGCAAATACAAACAGAGAATAAGTTGGTTACAGAGAAACTTACACACGTGGGAATGACTTCGCCGGCGCAACCTGGACCAGGGCTCTAGCCTTCAGTGTGAAAACTTGCAGAGTCTTGTGTCACCAAGCCTACTGCAAGCTATATTTATTTACTAACTCAAGAAATACTACAATAGATACTGTGTGCTCTCTTTCCATTGGTTAGGGGGTGGGACATGTACTGCACCTGGGATCATTGGTTAGTTCAAGAAGTGGGCGATGGCTAGGACTTGTTAGTATTCTAAATTCCTCTTTGTCTGATTATATTGAGGAAAGCTATTGTTTTGGATCCAAACAAACTCTGTCTCTGGGCTTTGTTTACCCCACCTTCAGTTGAGACAATTGACAACTCAGCACTCATTATTCTGGAGAGAAACCTGGTTCTATTCATAAACAAAGCTGTAAGCCCTCTTCATAGAATCTCAAAGCTTAGTGTAAATAAGGCTATTGTATTCAGTCTGTGGGAAATAAATGACTGAATTCTATTCACCTACCCTGCACTTGTGTAATTTATTCGGAATGCAATTAATCTTATTTTCTACTTCTGTGCATAACCATGAGCAGGAACTATGCGAATCCCTCACAATTATCATAGGCACAACATCCCTTCAATACCCCACAGCTGGACACCATACACTACCCTCCAACCTTTGTCTGAGCCCTCCCAGCATGCAAAGAGGAATCTCTCTGTCCCTGAACCAGTTACACTAATCATACTTACAGATATTATTATGGGGAATATTACCTATAAAATACATTATTTGGATTAAATATGTAACGATCGAGTCGCCCACCAACTCTACCGTAAATGCACATACCACGCGCCTGAGCGCACGACCGTGGAGGCGCCGTCAAGCAACTGCGAATATGCGCACGCACGGGAGAGAATGTGCACGTGCAGCGGGCAAGCGCATGGGGTTAATACAAGGCATCATAGGTCGCTATATTTTTCGACTTTGACAATAGCGCACACGTATTCCGCAGCGCTTTACAGAGAATATTTGGCCATTCACATCAGTCCCTGCCCCAGTGGAGCTTACAATCTATATTCCCTATCACATGTACACACAGACACATTCACGCTAGGGTTAATTTTGTAGGGAGCCAGTTTACCCTCCAGCATATTTTTGGATGTGGGAGGAAACCGGAGTACCCGGAGGAAACCCACGCAAGTACGGGGAGAATATACAAACTCCACACAGTTACAGCCATGGTGGGAATCGAACTCATGACCTCAGTGCTGTGAGGCAGTAATGCTAACCATCACACCATCCGTACTGCCCTAATATCTCAATTAATAAAGTGTCCGACTGAAATGTCATAGGCAAGGGGTTCAAAGCCTGGGCACAAATGTAATAAAGGACAGTGCGACTGAATAACAAAAAGATAAAAAGTCAAGTCATGTATGCAGTATAGGTATTCGCGACAGAAGGGGTGGGGGTAAGACACAGGGGCTGGGCTTCAAAAAGAGGGGAAGCTGCAAGTGAAACTAATTAGATAATTGACAAATGCTGCCAACAGCACCCCCTACCCTGCAGCGCTATGTGCGGAGCACACTCCGCACACACCTAGTTACGGCCCTCCTAAGAGAGTACCAATGTATCTCTAGTAGGGTGACACTGGGTCGGAGTAGAGCACCCAGCTGTGTAGTTTATGCAGTAGGTGATGTTAGCATAGGCAATCCAGGCAATAGACACCACCCTGGGCATTAGGAGATGTGTTTGAAAAGTAGCCAGTAGCTTTGTGGGTTCTACTGGGAATACAAGCATCCCTCGGCTATCAGACTTCTGGCTGGGAGCTAGGCCTCATGACTCAGGAATGGCAGAAGCCTCTGAAAATATGAATATCTATTACTTGCTAGCTGCAAAATCATACCGGAAGAGCCCTGATGGAAGTACATATAATGTAGATTACTGTGCGCTCACTAGGAACAACTCCATTTGTAACAGCGCTAGACCACATCCTCCAAGAATACTTTTCACTGGTAATTCTAATGGTTTTGTTGTTTTCTTCTTTCTTTCTTTCTTTTTTTTCAGACAACTACTTTTTTTTTAGCTGATATTTGCCTGTTTCAAAATCTGCCAATATATCTGAAAGTAGAACCAGTACCTAGTACCATGATTTAAATGCAGGATTTACACTACAGACAGGATTAGCCCTCCCTTAGGTGGTACAACTCCGTTCTTTGCCTTGCATGGAGAAAGGGGTGGCATTCTCTTCTTTAGAGGCTGGTGCTGGGCTGTGACATCATACCCCACTGCCGCACTTCTAGTAAATCACTGACTGACATGAAGAACCTGTAGCCTGCAGCTGACAAGTAAGAAGCTGCCGGATTCTGCTCTTTCATGTCAGTGACTGACGTTTAGTGCAGGAAGATAAACGCACTCACTGACATTGCCTCTCAACACATTGTAAGCGCACTAGACTTACCTAATGGAATCTGCAGCCCTCCGTATACAATGTAAAAAGCATTCTTATTAAACTTTTCAGTTTATTTGTTGCAAGATGAGGAGTGGGTATGATTTTTTACCAACCTACTATTACTGACCGTTATCAACTTTGGGGGTCATTCCGACCCGTTCGCACACTGTTGGTTGTCGCAGCGGTGCGAAAGAGTCGGGTCTGCATCTGCGCGGCGGCCGGGCAACGACCAGAAGAACGAAGAAAACTATCGCTACCGCGATCGCAAGATTGACAGCAACTCACCGTTTTCTGGGAGTGGTGAGTCCAACGCAGGCGTGTCCAGGGCAGTAGAGAGCCTGGCTGGGCCCAGGTACTTTCAGGGGGTGTGGCCTAATCACAGGAGGCGTGGTAGTGAAGCCATTAAAAAAAATCAGAAAAAATTGTATTTTAAACGCCTCCATGGTCATACTGCAGGTCAGCACTCAGCAGCATGTGCTGGGCTAAGGAGAAGATCTTCAACTGTTGTGGCCAGGTAAGAGGAGGGGGCCCGGGCTCTTACTGGGCCCCTCTATCAGACCTGGGCTCGGTTAATTGTACCCTCTCCCTCCCTCTCTGCATCACTGGGCGTGTCCAGGCATTTGGAGGGCGGATGTCTGACGTCAATTCCGGGACCTGCATCGCCTGATTGTTCGCACAGGGTAAGTAACTGTTACCCTGGTCTAGTTCTGCACAAAACATTTTTTGCATAGCAGGGCTGCACAAGCGTTCGCAGCCTTGCTATGCAAAAAAGCCTTCCCCCCATAGGTGGCGTCGTGTTGATCACACCAGCTGCAAAAAGTTGCTACGTGCGATCAACTCTGAATGACCCCCTCTGTCCAGTGCTGTCCTCTATGCAAATTCCTGTGCACTTACACTGGATGAATTATGTTTTCTTCCAGTACTGATATTAAATTCTCAGAGGGAGATTTATCAAAGCTTGGAGAGAGATAAATACCGGTCAATCAGATACTGCCAGTTTACAAGTTGTGGGGTAAATTTACTAAGATGGGAGTTCTATTTAAGATGGGATGTTGCCCATAGCAACCAGATTCCAGGTGTTTTCTTCTAGAAGGTGCTAGATAAATGAGAAGTAGAATCTGATTGGTTGCTATGGGCAACATCCCATCTTAAATAGAACTCCCATCTTAGTAAATTTACCCCTGTGTTTGAAAATGGCAGTTAGGAGCTGATTGGTTGGTACGTTATCTCTCTCTTCTTTATCTTTCTCGAAGTTTTGGTAAATTACCTTAGTTCCCGAAGTTTCAGAACAGTTCCAGGTTTCCAAAGATTTGTCCCTCACAATTTGTGTCCCAAGAAAGATCACCATTTTTGTCCATTGCAACTTCTTCTATTTTGTATATAGGATGCAATTCTCACTGTCCTTATTTGCTTTTTCTTCAAAGTTAATTATTAAAGAGCAGCATTTATAATGCACAAATGAGTCTATAAACTGTTCAGTGAGCATGTAAAGCAGAGATTGTAGCGCGGTAATGTCTGCTTGCGTAACACGCTTACATGCACCTTGCCACTAGCAAACTGTCCCTGCAAATGATTTTCTAATGTTGGCAATTCTACCAGCTGAGCAATTTTAAAGGAGCGCTCCCATAATATATAAAACAACCAATACTAAATCTAGCGCTCTGTCACTCCAATCAATATGCTGCCAGTAACATAGGGCTACTCACCCCTATTAGATTAAAAAATCAAACAAGCAACAAAGAAACTAGTGTTACAGCGCATATTGATTAGAATTTAAAAAGGTTTTTTATTAAAACATATATATATATATAAAATATGCAATTTATACCACCGGCCGGTCAATATACCATTACAATAATCAATTCACTTATGAACTGTATGTAACATATATTATAACAAATTACTCTATATCCACTTGAAATTCTTAATAACACCTGTTGTAGTGGTTAAAATGTAACATACCCGATGTTTACTGAGGCTAAATAGCACACACAGTTCTTTTCTGTGAGACTATATAACAGTCACTTTTGTGAAGAAAATGAAATAGGGTTGTTCCTCACATTAAATGTGGGTTTTTACGCTGTCCCATTTATATAGCCACAGCCTGTTGATAATGTGAGCCAATGCTTCCTTTAAGAGCGTGTCTGGCCAGACATTTATGCAGTACGATCTCACCACTCCTATTTGTGGATTCTTTCACCGAAAATATCCTCCCCGGCTGCTGGTGCTTTCAACCTTTATCGTGCAGTCATCTCTGGGGGATCGTAAATGAAGGTGAAGAGTTTCTGGAGCGTTAGTGCTGGTTATCGAGATCTCCGGATGTAGTGGTATGAACAGCAATTAGATGAGTAATTGACGCGTTTCCCCGCCTCCCTCCGGGCTCAGCGGCTTCATGTTTATTTACATTTAGAAATATAGTCCAGTTTAAAAAAAAAAACAAAAAAAAACATTCTAGCAGCAAGATGTCCTCCCGCGGGACTCCATCTTAAAGCACATTTGCCTACTTGCCCACAATGTCCAGGAGACTGGCGCAGGGGTAAGGTGTTACTCTATTTAGGAGGAATGTCCGATAGTCTACATCATGTATATTAGAAACCGTGACAAGCCAATATACTGGATTGCAAAGGCCGACGGTAGCCATAAATATCGTCAAAACCACATTTCTGGTGTATAACTCGTAAATAGATTTATTTTCTAAAACTGTACACAACAAGGCTTAAATCGTTCATGGTGACAGTTTGTACTTTGGGTATTTCCCTTCCTTTGATGGAGCCTTTCAGTCACAAACTCGTCACCTGGTTTTGTTTGCACCTAGAACAAGATTTTTAGCAAATCACGTCATCTGCATGATGCTGCCATTTCGGCATGGACAACAGGACTCTATAATTCTGCAGATCGCCTTGTCCCAGCTCCTCATATGGGCCACCTCTAGGAACCCACATACATGGGAAGGAAAATATACGTTATGGTAAGAACTTACCGTTGATAACGGTATTTCTCCTAAGTCCACAGGTTCCACAGGATAACAATGGGATATGATGGAGCGACAGCGGATTGGCACCAAAACAATCAAAAGCCTTCAGGCTCCCAGGATGCAACGGGCCCGTCCATATATCCCCGCCCATTGGCTCAGGCAAATCAGTTGTATTCCAAAGCACTAGGCAGGAGCATCATGTAGAGCCCTAATCAGGTGAGAAGAACACACATGCACACCCTTCCATACAAGAAGTAAGAGGTTAGTGAGTAGAAAGATCCTCAAATCAGGTGCGTCAGGGTGGGATCCCTGTGGACTTAGGAGAAATACCGTTATTAACGGTAAGTTCTTACCATAACATATATTTCTCCGGCAGAGTCCACAGGTTATCCACAGGATAACAATGGGATTTCCCAAAGCAATTTAGTGGTGGGGGACGCTCCTGATTGGGCAGGAGAACCTTACGCCCGAATTCAGTGTCATGAGAGGCAAAAGTATCCAAGGCAAATACCTAATGAATGTGTTGATGGAAGACCATGTGGCTGCCTTACATATCTGTTCTGCTGAAGCACCATATTGTGCTGCCCATGAAGGACCTACCTTACGAGTAGAGTGAGCTGAGACATTAGCCGGAACAGGGAGATCAGCTTGAGAATATGCTTCTGAAATCGTCATTCGAAGCCATCTTGCCAGCGTCTGTTTAGTAGCAGGCCATCCTCTCTTGTGAAATCCGTAGAGAATGAAGAGAGAATCTGTCTTTCTGATGGCACTGGTACGATCCACGTAGATCCTTAATGCCCGGACCACGTCCAGCGATGCATCTCCCGCAGAAAGTCCCGATACCTGAAAAGCCCGGGATTACAATTTCTTCATTAAGGTGGAATTTAGACACCACCTTAGGAAGATAGATACCCAGACCGAGTTCTAAGAACTGCTTTATCTGGATAAAAAATCAGAAAAGGAGAACGACATGACAGCGCTCCTAAATCTGACTATTCTAGCTGATGCCATAGTCAGTAGAAAGAGAACTTTAGCTGTCAACCATTTAAGATCCACTTTATTAAGTGGTTCAAACGGAGCAACTTGAAGAGCTTTCAGGACTAGCCTTCAGTCCCAAGATGCTGTAGGAGGAACAAAAGGAGGTTGAATGTGCAGCATTCCCTGGAAAAAAGTACGTACATCCTGTAAATTGGCAATTTTCTTTTGGAACCATACAGTCAATGCTGATACTTGAACTCTCAAGGAAGCCACCTTCAAACCTTTATCCATTCCTGCCTGAGGAAAGCTAAGACCCTGGAAACTCTGAAAGATTTCGGGTCCATACTTCTTTCACTGCACCAATGAATATAGGCCTGCCATATTCGGTGATAAATACGAGCTGAGGAGGGTTTCCTTGCTCTGAGCATTGTTTGAATTACCTGTTGTGAGAATCCTCTTGACTTCAGGATAGAGGTTTCAAGAGCCACGCCGTCAAAGACAGCCGATCCAGATGTCTGTGATAACAGGGACCCTGCATCAGTAGATCTGGACGTTGAGGGAGCAGAAGTGGAGCATCCATCGACATTCTCTGAAGAGCTGTGTACAAATGCCTTCTGAGCCAAGCCGGAGCTATTAGAATCACGGCACCCTCTGCTTGCTTTATTTTCCTCACCACCCTGGGTAACAGGATGATCGGAGGAAACAGATATGCCAGATGAAAGTCCCATTTCACTGACAAGGCGTCCACAAAGATCGCTTTGGGATCCTTTGTTCTTGACCCGTATTCGGGCACTTTGTTGTTAAGATGGGACGCCATGAGATCTATCTCTGGCAATCCCCACTTGTCTACTAGAGTCTTAAAGACCCTCGGGTGTAGAGCCCGTTTGCCTGTCTGAATGGCGTGTCGACTGAGAAAGTCCGCTTCCCAGTTTAGGACTCCCGGAACGAATGCTGCGGACAAGGCTGGGAGATGGAGTTCTGCCCACTTTAGAATGTGACTTACTTCCTTCATTGCTGTTTGGCTGTGGGTTCCTCCCTGATGGTTGAGGTACGCTCCTGCCGTTGCATTGTTTGAGCGAATCTGGACTGGTTTTCCTTGAAGAGTGTCCTTTGCCTGAATTAGTGCCATGTATATGGCCCCAAGTTCTAACAGGTTTATTGGCAGGCAACTTTCTTCTGTGGTCCATTGTTCCTGGAACCATAATTTTCTGGACACTGCTCCCCAACCCTGAAGACTGGCATCTGTTGTCAGGATCTCCCAATCTGATATCCAAAAGGGTCTCCCCTTGTCTAGATGGGATGTCTGTAGCCACCAGGCTAATGACTTTTTTACCTTTACTGGAAGTACCATCGTCTGTTTCTTTATTGTCTGATGTACTCCATTCCATCTGGCCAGAATCAGACGCTGCAGAGGCCTCGAGTGAAATTGTGCATATTCTACCATGTCGAATGTTGACACCATCAAACTCATCACTTGCATTGCTGCGTGAATTGATACTGTTTGACTGTGTAACAACTCCTGAGTCCTTGACTGTACCTTGGATATCTTGTTCCAAGGTAAAAATATTTTCTGCAGACTTGAATCCAGTACAGCCCCCAAGTGAGTCATACATTGTGATGGAACCTGGGACGACTTTGCCCAATTTATGAGCCATGCGTTCCTCTGCAGACATGTTATTGTCTGTTGGAGATGGCACAGGAGCAATTCCTGTGATTGTGCCAGGATTAAAAAGTCGTCGAGGTATGGAAAAATTCTTATCCCCTGCTTGTGGAGATAAGCTGCCATAGCCATCATGATTTTGGTAAATACTCTGGGGGCTGTGGCTAACCCAAAGGGTAAGGCCTGGAACTGAAAATACTGCTGGAGGATAGCAAACCTGAGAACACTGATGAGACAGTGCTATAGGAACATGTAGGTATGCATCCTGAATATCCAGGGATACCATATAATCCCCTGGTTCCATGGCCAAAATGATGGAACGTAATGTCTCCATGTGGAACCTCGGTACCCAAATGTATTTGTTTAGCATTTTGAGATTGAGAATGGGTTGAAAGGACCCATTTGGCTTCTGAACCAAAAACAGGTTGGAGTAAAAACCCTGTCCCCGTTGTGCAGGAGGAACTGGAATGACTACTCCTGACTGAAGCAATTTCTGAACTGCTTCTTGCAAGGCTCTTGCCTTCGCCTCCACCCGAGACGGGCTGGTGCAGAAGAACCTTCGAGGAGGATGCTTCTTGAAGGGAAAAACATAACCTAGAGATACCGCTTTTTGCACCCAGGCATCTGTTGTAAACTGCTTCCAGATCTGTGCAAACTGAAGAAGCCGGCCACCTACCATGTGGTCCCCCAGGAGTAGGCCCGCACCATCAGGCTGATGGCTTATCTTCTTGTTTGGAAGCTGGACCTCTGGTAGCCCAATGCTTCTTTGACTTACCCAACTTATTGTATTGGGGCTGCTTACGATCACTTTTTCCCTTCGCTTTTCCTTGCGACCGAAAAGGATGAAAAACTGGACCCTTAGGATTGGGGTTATATGTAGAAGGAAACTTTACTTTCTTGGAGTCTGCTTCTGACTCCAGGATATCTGTCAATTCTTTACCAAAAAGAATATTTCCAGCAAAAGGCATAGACTCCAAAACCTTCTTAGATTCTGAATCAGCTTTCCACGTACGTAACCAAAGTGCTCTGCAAGCAGCTATTGTTGAGGCTGATGACCTAGAAGCAATAGTACCCATATCTAATGCCGCCTCTTCCAAGAATACTGCAGCCTGTTTAATATGAGCTATATCGGATTTTTGTTCTCTAGAAGCTGAGAAAACATCCTCTTCAAGTGCATCAGCCCAGGCAGCCACTGCCTTTGCCACCCAAGCTGAAGCCATGGCTGGCCTTATGACTGCCCCAAACAGAGAAAATATGGTTTTCAGAAAACCATCCACTCTCCTATCCGTGACATCATTTAATGATGTTGATGGTAAAGGCAATATAGATTTTTGAACTAATCGAATCACGTGCGTATCTACTTTAGGAGCCAACTCCCTTTTTAAACAGTCCCCTGCTGGAAAAGGACAATTGGAATCCCATTTCTTGGGAATTCTATATTTTTTATTGGGTGTAGCACAAGCCTCTTCCATGATTTCCGTCAGCTGGTCTGACCCTGGAAACTCAGTCTTAACTGTTTTGGGACGTTTAAATACGGGTGCCTTGGTTTTTAACACAGGTTCTGCTGAATCCTTTAAGGATAGAATGGCCTTCATTGCTCTAATTAATTCAGTTATATCCACTGAGCTGAGACCTTCTTCCTCCTCTTCGTATGCCTAAGTAGAGTAAATTTAGTTTTTATCTTCCGATGAATCATCTTGTGTAGCCGGTGAAGGTGAAGGTTTACTTACCATCGGTTTATCAGCTTGTTTCATATGAGAAGCTACTGGGGGAATTGATATACCGTAGGTAGGGAGCTGCATGTATGAGTTAATAGTGTACCCCATTCCTGGTAAAGAAGCTGTAGGAATTACCCGTTCAGCTAACTGGACAAGGTCTGTGCAAACATAGCCCAAGGTGGATCCATCTGTACCTGACGTTGTACAGGGATCTGTCTTGTATTTTGCTGAAAAGCAAAACAATTTGCACATAAACCATCCTGAACCAGATCCTGAGAGGATAATACAGTTTTGCAAGACAAACATGATATGAGTGTTGGTGTTACTGTAAGTGTACCTTTGTCACTTTTGCCGCTCTTAGACATGATAAATAATCCGCACTTTCCCAGTGTACTACACAATTTGTGACTGTAATCACTTTAACCTTCTAAAGTGATATCAATCTGACCCTACCCATGCACCAGCATTGAGGATCAGAAGAACAACTGACAAACATATTAAAGTCAGCAATCACACTAGCAGTCAGTCACATGTTATATATTAGTCATATGAGCACATTATCAACTACAAACACATTTCTAAGTATGTAGGAGTACATATTACTGAATCCTGTTTTACACAGATCTAACGTATTCAGACGCAATGCGAAGAAAACCACAGTAAATGTACACAGACTCATATGCAATAGGCACTTAACTTAACTATTCATACTGAAAAAAATAGAAATTTAGTGCTGTATAGCCCGTACTCAGTAGAGTGGATACAGGGAGACTCACCCCTCTTCCAGTATCGATCAATACGTTAGCGAACGCTGAGTGGATCCAGACGCTACTAGTGTACACTGTTGCTCCGGGAACCTATAGTGAACCCAGACGCACTGGTCACACAGCTGCCAAAGCTGCGACTGGGTCTCCTCGCGGTAGCGCTTAGTGAACACAGCCGCAGCGGCCTATGCTGCGACCGAATCCCCTTGTGGTACCGTCTGGGACAGAAGCGAGGAAACCGTTCATGGCGGGAGACTGCCGGAAACTGGTCATGAACCGGGGAGGAGGGGCGACCAGGAGAGCGTCTAACTCCCCCATGCTGACATCACGGGATCACGGCCTCATACTATTCCTGGTCCCTGACATCCCTAAGGCCTAGCGCTGGAGCACCCGCGGTGGTAGTCTCCTCCCAATATAGTGCAGCTGTGTCCGTATTTCATCTACTAAGCAGAATCGATGCCTTATCTTCTCTCCGTGGTCCGGCCACAGCCTGGTAACGTCTGCTGGACCTGCTAGTATATCCGACACAGACGCCTGCCGAAACAGCACTGTACTCGTGGGTAAGCGTTGCCGCGGCCCGGCGGAGAGTTGTTGGAGCGACTCTTTCTAAGCGTATAAGACGCTGTTCAGAAAAGGTCACTCAAAAAACTAGTAAGACTAAAAAATAACATAAGAAAGCTTAGGACTGCTTAAGGAACAGCAGCCCTCTGACCATGGTCCGGCTCCTGCCGCACCAAACAAAAAAACTGATTTGCCTGAGCCAGTGGGCGGGGATATATGGACGGGCCCGTTGCATCCTGGGAGGCATGAAAGCTTTTGATCATTTGGTGCCATTCCGCTGTCGCTCCATCATATCCCATTGTTATCCTGTGGATAACCTGTGGACCCTGCCGTAGAAAGTATGGTTTACAGTTTTGTCTTAGGTTGCCCCTTATCATTGGTAGCGATTACCGATACTGGACCAGTCCTAAATGGGCAATAGGAGCAGAATAACCCATCTGAAAGAGGGAGTAGCCTGCACAGAGTAAGCCAGAGGACTAGATTCATCTGGACTAGGAGGGCAATGACTTTCTGCACGTGTGCAGGTCATTTATAATTTATGTCAGTTTGGGTGGGACAGTCCAGCTTCTAGGGGACTGTCCAAACTGCGGGCTGCAGGTGGGGCATCTACACAGTGATGGGGTGAGCCTGGGGACAGCCCGGTATCTCTGGGAGTGCTGGGCATGCTCCCAGAGTAATGAAAACAGTAGTGCGCGCAAGGAGTCCTGGCTTTTAAATCCCATATGTTGGGAGGTATAGCAATGGTTGGCATCAGCATGTTCTCTAGGCACAGGGAACAATGGGGGTAATTCCAAGTTGATCGCAGCAGGATTTTTGTTAGCAATTGGGCAAAACCATGTGCACTGCAGGGGAGGCAGATATAACATGTGCAGAAAGAGTTAGATTTGGGTGGGTTATATTGTTTCTGTGCAGGGTAAATACTGGCTGCTTTATTTTTACACTGCAAATTAGATTGCAGATTGAACACACCCCACACCCAAATCTAACTCTCTCTACACATGTTATATCTGCCCCACCTGCAGTGCACATGGGCCCTCATTCTGAGTTGTTCACTCGGTAATTTTCTTCGCATCTCAGCGATTTTCCGCTAATTGCGCATGTGCAGTGTTCGACTGCGACTGCGCCAAGTAAATTTGCTAAGAAGTTTGGTATTTTACTCACGGCATTACGAGGTTTTTTCTTCGTTCTGGTGATCGTAGTGTGATTGACAGGAAGTGGGTGTTTCTAGGCGGAAACTGGCCGTTTTATGGGAGTGTGTGAAAAAACGCTGCCGTTTCTGGGAAAAACGCGGGAGTGGCTGAAGAAACGGGGGAGTGTCTGGGCGAACGCTGGGTGTGTTTGTGACGTCAAACCAGGAACGAAACTGACTGAACTGATCGCACTGGAAGAGTAAGTCTCGAGCTACTCAGAAACTGCACAGAAAAATATTTTCGCAATATTGCGAATACTTCGTTCGCAATTCTGCTAAGCTAAGATACACTCCCAGAGGGCGGCGGCTTAGCGTGTGTACTGCTGCGAAAAGCGGCTAGCGAGCGAACAACTCGGAATGAGGGCCATGGTTTTGCCCAATTGCTAAAAAAATTCCTGCTGCGATCAACTTGGAATTACCCCCAATGTGCTGTCCAAAATTGTGAAATTAAAAAACACAGTCCCATGAAGACCAGGGACTTACTACCAAAATTATTTAAAAAAGAAAAGTAAACCATAAAACCCAGAAGTACACCCAAGTAACATCTTTGCGATTAAGGACATCTTAATATTAGCAGGACCAGCCTTTTCAAGTGCAGAGCCAAGGGCTGTATCCACTGTGGGACCAACTCCCCCACCACCATCGACTTCTCCCCAGCCCTGGGGCCGTTAAGTGACAGGTCACTTTAAAGCTCAAAGTCCTGGTTTGTGACATACCCAAGCCAGCTCAGACCTACTTCAGTCACAGTTGGTCACTGTGCCTAAGGCGGAATGGCAAATCATACCGTCTGTTTTCGTCCAGGAATGTGTGGATAGTTTGTCAAAAAGGATGTCTGCAGTAATCACTGCACGTCGTGGATCTACAAAGTACTGACGTCAATAAAATCTTGTTGATCTATTTGCTGTCAGTGTCCAATGACTTTTGTCTACATTGTGTACATGGCTCTGAGGCAGCCTTTTCTTATGTTAATGCATGAAAAAATATGCAGAAGTGCCTTAATACTGCTTAGCTTACCTGTGATATCTGTCCTTTATATTACATCAGCATCTGCCTGCAGGCCTGAAGGCAGCCTATAAAGCTCTAGGAAGCACTGAGAGTTCTGCCTGTGGAATCACTAGGAACTGTGGCACCAGCATCACCGAGGCACCCAGGCGAAGCAGACAATGTGATACCAGTGTGAAATGTGCCGGTATTACTTTTCCCGCTTCACCTCTTTACCGAGGCAAAGTGGGAAGCACTAGCACCAAGATGTATGAACATCTCAGCTGTCAGAGAGAGGGAGTGAAAACTCCCACCTCCGGCGATGCCTGTTAGCGGCCACAGCGCAAAAGTTTAGTGCTGATGGGCTGAGTCAAAACCCCCCTCACAGCCAGCTCACTGGACGTGCATGAGATCTTGCAAGTCTCGCGAGATTTCACATGCAGCACGGACCCAGCACACGCCACCACTGTCCCTGGGTGTGGTGCACGGGCATGGACACCTGCAGATGTCAAAATCGATAGCTGCAGGTTTCACAACAGTCAGCGCCACTGAACGTACCAACATTGCTCTTACAGATAGCATCACCGATAATGATAAGCATAGTGCCCCTGACGGGATCAGTATGAAATACCTACAATCAAAATCCCGACGTCAATGGTTGTTGGGATTTTGATTGTAGGTAAATTAACCGCATCCCCCGTCATTGGGCACACACTGCCGCTGTTATCTATGAGGGGAATGGGTATCAGTGCACATAACGTCCGCTGCTCAAGCCCACAAAAAGGCCAAGCGTCCATCTCGGGCATAAGGTTTATAACCGGCTATATGCAGTTTGTGTCATAAATGCAAAGGAAATGCATATTAACTTATTTAATTGACTTTTATATACTGATGTTCTGAACATTGGTTGCACAACATATTGACCTATCTCCCACACGTGCTCTAATGTTGCCAGGGTAGGTCTCATCATGTAAAATCACCCTGTGCCCCTGGGAAAGGTCCTGCCATGCTCTCCAGGGCAAAGTATTTTCCTATTCTTGGGTCACAGCCTTTCTCACTTGCTTAGTGTATTTCATTTCCACTTAATCTGTTAAACGCTTGCTCCTCAGTATTACCTGCTTTCTCCCCCTCTCCTCACTCCCGGTAATGTACCGGTGCCCTCTGCTCCGGAATACTCTGAACTTAGATTTGTGCTGCAGCGCTTCCTCTGAAGTCTTTGGATAATAGATGCAGAGATGAGGAGCGGGGAAGGGGGATTGGGTGAGTGGAGGCTATTACACGGTGTAAAATGCTGACAATAATCTGCACATTCTGCTCAGGAGAGACTGTGCTTTGGGTGACACGGAGAAGACAGCTAATTTCACTGATGGGGGCGGATGACAGCTCTGATGTGTTTTGTCGTTTGCCTGTCAGTGAAGAACGCGTTCTCTTTTCATCATCCACAATGGTGCATACAGACAGCTGTCGAGCCAATCTAACCTCCTCACCCCACTCCCTCCTGTAATAGAGCTCCCCCTGTGGACAGGGGTCATTAAAGGTCTTAGTTCATCAGATTATTGATGTATATTACCTTATATATATCTGTGACCTTTGCAAATGATCAAGAATGAAAGCTTATGATCATTTCTAAGCTGAATCTATTTGATCAGCACTGTATACAGATTAACATTGCTTTGGTCTGGCTTGCTGCTTTCACAGCTGTACACTATAATTTCTAATTCTAATAATTAGTTCCAGAAACAGGAAGAAATCAATTAAATAGTTTCAGACGTGAATAAAATAAGAGTCTGAATCATACTTGTCTACAATTAATTTCTCCCCTTCGGGAGAAGCCCAGAGGGGAGAAGAACTGTAGCAGGGCATTAATGGGGTTGGGGATGGGTGCTTCCCACTCTCAGCATAATGCAGTGAATTGTGGGACTATGATAAGGGGGTGGGGCCTAAATGATGCAGCGCTCATCAAATCACGTCATATTGGCTCCACCCCTTAGCCATGAATCCGCGATTCGCGCTATTATGCTCCCTGTCCTGCTCATTTCACTAGAAAGTGGTAGGAAGGCCAACTACTCTTCTGGTAATACAGGGGACTCACTGGCGTATTTATAATGGGTGCAGTGTGTGAAGTGCACCCTGCACCCATTTTTTTTTTTTATATATTTACTCTCCGGAGTTCCACGGCGCATCAGCAATCCTGCAGGAATCACTGGGATAATGGCGCGGTGCCATTTTCCCGGTGTTTTGTGCATGCGCAGTAGGAAAATCACTGGAAAAATGGCTGCAGCACCATTTTCCCGGAGATCTGTGCATGCGCTCGAGACTCTGAGACAGCGCTAGGGTCCCCTAGTGCCCAGAGCTCTATAGCGCTACCGGCTTGAGAGGCAGGGACCCAGACGGAGCCTGCACACGGGCCTCCTCGTCTCTAGAAATGCCTCTGAGGGGACTCCATTAAAATTCATGAGTCTGAGGGACGTTACAGGAGAGCAGAAAAGCATGGTCTGAGTATTTGTACTGTACGAGTACAGAAGCTGATATACATTTTGTATCAAATTGTAACTTCAGGAGAGAACCTGCACCCTTGTTTTCATAGGAAAAAAAAAGCATAATGGGGGAGATGTATCAAGCCTTGGAGAGATATAGTAAACTTCCAGCTAGCATTTCAAAGACTGTGCTCGATAAATGTCAGAAGCTGATTGGTTAATTTGCACAACTTCTCCATTTTATTTATCCAAAGCTTAATCCATCTACCCTTAAGTATATTAATAAGATCAGTGTGCAAAACTATTTTCCTGAGTCATTGACAGAAGCCTTCTATAAAATAGAAAAAGATCTGAACAGTAGAGAATGGCCATGTAGCACTTAATTTACAGACCCTCATTTATAAATGTGTCCACACATCGCCCGGATCACAGCCCCTTATTTATAAGTGTGAGAGAGCACATCGCCCGGATCACAACTCCTCATTTATAAGAATGTCCAGGGCCGGCTCTACCATTAGGCAGCTTCCTCGGGCACCAGAATTTGGCGGGCACCACGGAGTCTGCCACTGCCTAGAGCACCTGCTTTTGGGGTCTGCGATTACAAAATTAAGGATGTTTTTGAGAGGGTAGGGCCTAAGAAGTGGGAAGTGGTGGTAATAGTGGGGGTGGGGGCTTAAGTTTTGCCTAGGGTGCCGAGAAACCTTGCACTGGCAATGAGTGTGTCCGCACACACTCTGACTGGGCCACAGGGGAGACGAGGAGATCACCGGTAGGCCCTGCTGGCTCGTAGCCACGTCCTCTTTTGCATGAGTGCGGGGCCTACCACAGTTGGACCGAGGGGCAGGAGAGGCGCGTTGCGCTCTCCTCCCTGTCCCTCGCCTAATACAGTGCGGTGTTGACTGTGTGAGCAAGTGCACATGCACTTTTGTGTTATGGCATTGCTGGTGGGGAGTCGGGCAGCCTCTGTGCACGGCATACCTGCTGCCACACTCTCCCCAGTCCAAGTCAGCTGCCCGACCCTTACACATAGGAGGGAGGCCCCCATCCAGCTGCTCCTCCATCCCCAGATGCATCGGGTCTCTGTCTGCCATCAGAAGAGCGCTCCAGTCATACCTGGGCACTGCAGCAGCCTCACTGCTTCCAGGGGTGTCTGCATGTAGACACATTGGGTGGAATTCAAATGTTTGAAAAGTCGGTTGGGTGTCTGTTTTTTCCTATCCAATAGACAGGAAAAAACAGACTCCCAACTGACTTTTCAAACATTTGAATCTCCCCCTTAATGTGTGCAGCTGTAATTGCTACTACCAGGTATTAATTACTTACACAACAATCATGTTGTCACAGAAGGTAAGTGTAAAAAAAGCACCAAATTATCCCTGCTAAATGTGTTTACATAGGGTTACTCTCATCTCGCTTATGATTTCAAGCCATTTAAATGATGAGGCACTGAGATTATAATAAACATCTAGTACACAGTATATAGGACCTAACTACAGTAAATCCAAATGTAGGAATCCCTAGTGTTTAGCTCCTATAAATTTGCTTTGGAGCAGTAGGTAGCAACCAAGCAATTGTTATCGAGCTATTACATACACGTGCGTGACAACACAATTATGGTTCCACTAGAGATTACCTGGTTTTAGTTATATTTTAATGTTCTATCATAGAGGTAGACATACTAACTCTTAGATAGGACATAGTACATTTCCCCCCCAAAATGAGAACTACTATAATGATTTATTGCATGATTTTTCTGTTAAACTATGTAATGCATATGTAGCTTGGTAATTAATGGTTAGTGGTATATATACTAATGTGCAGGTTTATAGAAACGGAGATGTTGCCCATAGCAACCAGATTCTAGCTACTATCTTCTAGAAGGTGCTAGATAAATAAGTAGAATCTGGTTGGTTGCTATGGGCAACATCTCCACTTCGATAAACCCACACTTTAGTAAAATATATATATTATATATCCCTAAGTGTATATTTTAGTAAAATATACCCCTACGTGTCTAGGTGCGCTGCACTCTCCTACCCGCCCCTCAGACACAGGAGCAGCAGGCAGCAGCACTGTGGGGGCATATGTGTATCTGGCACTGTACTAGGGGCAGTATGTGTAACTGACACAGGGGGAAATATGAGTATCTGGCACTGCTGGGGGCGTATGTGTATCTGGTACTACTGGGGGTCTATGTGTATCTGGCACTGCACTACTAGGGGCATATGTGTATCTGGCTCTGCTGGAAGCATATGTGTATCTGGCATTATACTGGGGTCATTATGTGTATCTGGTACTATACTGGGAGGCATTATGTGTATCTGGCACTATACTGGGAGGCATTATTTGTATCTACTGTTCTCTCCTGGTGTAACCCAGGCGCATACACAACAGCTTGAAGTGGGCAGCGAGGTAGAGCTCTTTTACTTTATATACAAAATGCTAGATGACACCTATAATGGCTGGCCACTCCTCTCTGGTCATGTGGCCACACCCCTTCCAGCATATAGCAATACCCCTTAGTGGGCCCTTGTGATTGCATTTCCCTGGTGGGCCCTTCATGCCCCAGTCCGACACTGTGTCCGCACGTTGCCCAAATCACATATTGCCCGGATCACAGACCCTTATTTATAAGTGCGTCCGCACATCGGCCAGATCACAGCCCCTCATTTATTAGTGTGCCCACACACAGGAGGTAACAGTAATGTAATGGGGCATGGCCTAAATAGGTGTCTGCGCCCCCTGAAAAAAATTATTTATTAAACTAGTAATTGCAGAGCTTTGTTTGCTAGGGAAGCAGGTCCCCCCTACTTGACCAGCGGCATCTTCCAAGTGATATTTGGGAAGATGGTGCATGTGCAGTAGAGAGCAAAGACTAGACAGTACAAGAGTCTTTGCTTTCAAAGTGTCGTGGCCATCTTCCCGAAGTTGTCACTAGGAAGATGGCACCACCCAGCTTGTTAGTATATTCGGGGGGGAAGAAGGGGGGACAGCAGACCCGCCCCCCGATGCCTCACATTGCCCTGGATCACAGCCCCTCATTTAGAAGTGGGCCCACGCATCGCCCCAGGTCACAGCTCCTCATTTATAAATGTGCCTACACATTGTTCTGGTTCACAGCCTGTCATTGAAAACCCTGTCTGACCTTTGCCCCAGTTCTCTGTCCCTTATTTATACATGAACCCACCACTTCATCAGACTCACTCTCACCATTGTCATTAAAACAAAGAAAACAAACTGTAAAACCACCACTACTACATTGCAACATACATTGCAACATATAATACATTTCTGATTGCCCACATGCACCAGCCAGGAGCTTGGAGCTAGCCAATGTTGGTACCACTCTGCTGAGGGACTACGGGCCTAATTCAGACCTGATCGTAGCAACAAATCTGTTAGCAGTTGAACAAAACCATGGGGGTCATTCTGACCTGATCTCTCGCTGCAGTTCTTCGCAGTGATCGGGTCAGAACTGCGCATGCGCCGGCGCCGCAATGCGCCGGCACATGGCTGACAGCCGACGGCTGTCGTTGCCTAGCGATTGCTTCTGCCTGATTGACAGGAAGAGGCGGTCGCTGGGCGGGAGAGGTCTGCACGGCGGCTGTTATGTGGGAGCTGTCCGGCCAACGCAGGCGTGGCCGGACCGTGCAGGGGGCGGGCCGCAGCGACTGCGTGACGTCACACACAGCCGCTGCGACCCGGGCAGCGACGAGTAGCTCCCGGTCAGCTTGCAAAAGCTGCGCTGGCCGGAAGCTACTCCTGAAGTGCAAAAGCATCACCGCTGTGCGATGCTTTTGCACTTCTGCGACGGGGCAGGGACTGACATGAGTGGCAGCCTAGCACAGCTACGATCAAGTCTGAATCACCCCCCATGTGCACTGCAGGTGTGGCAAATATAACATGTGTAGAGAGAGTTTGATTTGGGTGGGCTATTTTGTTTCTGTGCAGTGTAAATACTGGCTGCTTTATTTTACACTGCAATTTAGATTTCAGTTTGAACACACCCCACCCAAATCTAACTCTCTCTGCACATGTTATATCTGCCTCCCCTGCAGTGCACATGGGTGGTCATTCTGAGTTGATCGCTAGCTGCATTCGTTTGCTGTGCAGCGATGAGGCAAAAAAAAGGGCACTTCTGCGCATGCGGCGCAATGCGCACGTGCGACGTACTATTACAACTAACAATGTTGTTTCACACAGGGTCTAGCGAAGCATTTGAGTCGCACTGCTGGCCGCAGAGTGATTGTCATGAAGTGAGCGTTTCTGGGTGTCAACTGACCGTTTTCAGTGAGTGTTAGGAAAATCGCAGGCGTGCCAGGAAAAACGCAGGCATGGCTGGCCGAACGCAGGGCGTGTTTGTGACGTCAAAACAGGAACTGAACAGTCTGAATTGATCGCAAGCGCTGAGTAGGTTTTGAGCTACTCTGAAACTGCACAAAAAAAGTTTGCCGCCGCTCTGCGATCCTTTCGTTCGCACTTCTGGTAAGCTAAAATACACTCCCAGTGGGAGGTGGCATAGCGTTTGCACGGCTGCTAAAAACTGATAGCGAGCAATCAACTCGGAATGACCCCCAGGGTTTTGCCCATCTGTTAACAAATTTACTGCTACGATCAGGTCTGAATTAGTCCCTATGCCATGAATGAAAAAAATATTTTTCACCAAGAATTAAATATAATGTGTGCTAATCCCCATGTTAACTGATTAGATAACTGTGCAATGTGAGACCAAGAATGCAGGCGCACATGTTAAACATTTGTAGCCTCTGAATATCGCTGTAGAATATCTGATGGAAATGTGACAGTGTTGATCTGAAACTGCATTCTGACTACCGCTACACGGTGACCTCACTCACACAGGAGCCGACAATAACAAATTATTTCTAAAACCGTACACAAGTGCATAACCTGTTCCTCATCTGCCTACAGGTCACAGATAATGATGGTACGACCTGGCAGAAAACTCTTCTAATTAAAAACACTGTTAAATAAGTTCGGCAAAAGTGAAGGAAGTCACAACATTCAGGGTGCTAATATGCTTAATCATAGGTTTCAAATTTATGTAGGCATACCTCCCAACCCTCCCAATTTTGGTGGGACAGTCCCAGGGGCGTAACCAGAACTTTGTTGGCCCCATAGCAACATATTGAAGAAGTCCCTGTCCCAATTATTCTTCAGAGATACCTCTCCACGGCAGTTGTTAATTTTATGCCACATAGTAGTGCCCTAGTTCATTTTCTGAACCATAGTAGTGCCCTAGTTAATGTTATGCCCCATAGTACAGTGCCTTAATTAATATTATGCCCAGTGCTGAAAGTAGGGTGGTACGGAGTACAAACAGCCCACCGCTGGGGCATAATTTATAAGGGGCATTTTTGTAAAATGGTGTCAGTGGCATATCTGTGTATGGCATAATATGTAATAGGCATTACGGTGTGTGGTATAATATGTAATAGGCATTACGGTGTGTGGCATAATGTGTAATGGGTGTTACGGTGTCTAGTATAATGTGTAATGGGCATTACAGTGTGTGGCATAATGTGTAATAAGAATTATGGTGTGTGGCATAATGTGTAATGGGCATTATGGTGTTTGGCATAATGTGTAATGGGTGTTACGGTGTCTAGCATAATGTGTAATGGGCATTACAGTGTGTGGCATAATGTGTAATAAGAATTATGGTGTGTGGCATAATGTGTAATGGGCATTACGGTGTTTGGCATAATGTGTAAGGGGCATTATGGTGTGTGGCATAATGTGGCCGTGCCCCTATTGTCATGTAGCCGCTGCCCTAGTTTCATGTGACCATGCTCCCTCATGACACATGACCACTCCCATGTTTACTTTCAGTACCACTAAGAAAAAAAATCTACATGATGGGGGAGTGACCTATAATGTTGTGCAGGAGCGGCCTGACCCTTAAATTCACACCGGGGGAGGGATCTCTCCTTCTACACTGCATAGCAGGGCAAGCTGTAAATAGATGCAGTCTATTTGCTGGAGAGAAGAATTGGGGGCATGGCCCCAGCCTGAAGAAAAACAAGATTTTAAACCTACCGGTAAATCTTTTTCTCCTAGTCCGTAGAGGATGCTGGGGACTCCGTAAGGACCATGGGGTATAGACGGGCTCCGCAGGAGACATGGGCACTCTAAAGACTTTAAGATAGAATGGGTATGCACTGGCTCCTCCCTCTATGCCCCTCCTCCAGACCTCAGTTAGAGAAACTGTGCCCAGAGGAGACGGACAGTACGAGGAAAAGATTTTTGTTAATCTAAGGGCAAGATTCATATTAGCCCACACCATCCACACCGTATAACCTGGAATCTACGTAACCAGTTAACAGTATGAACAAAACAGTATCAGCCAACGACTGATCTTAACTGTAACATAAACCTTATGTAAGCAACAACAATATACAAGTCTTGCAAAAATTAACCAGGCGCTAATATACCACAACCCAACTAAAATGGTTGTGTTAATACAATGTTTAATATCAATATTTAAACCAATACAATATATGTTCAAGCTGCAAGAAAAAATTGACTTGGGGTAAATCAAGTCAAACAGAGAGAAACCGGCACTTTAAAGTCCCTGGTAACTTGGAAACAACAGACACATAGATTCCTGCGCTAATTAACTCTACAGAATGATATGGCTCAGAGTTTGCTTGACTCAATAAAAACAAAACAAAAAGGATAATTAAATATACTTTATATGATTCTTTTTTATTTTTATCACACATACATACATGTATGTTTAAAAATTAATTTAAGAATAAATTGATTAGACCGGTCTAAATAAAACATAAATCAAAAAAGCAAAAATCAGAACATAGTAATAAGCTAATAATAAGCTAAAGGAGGTGGATCATAAGTAAACTCCTGTGCACAGAAAAATCAATAAAAATACTAAAAATAAGTCCTTTGTATAGGATCGTGCAAATAGTTTGACCAGCTATAAATTGCAACAGTGTCTCGTTATGTTTTGTAGTGTTAGACACTCTTCATCAAATTGCCACTCAGCCAAAAAGTGCAACAGGTAAGTGTGACAAACGCTCCACAACGGAACTTTACATATGGTTCGCACCTGAAGCTGACATGCGGAACAGGAAAATAATGTGAGACGGTCTCGGGCTGCGGGAAGGCGCTTCGCTGGCGCCTGGTATGTTATTGTTAATTACCCCGACTTCCAGGCTCTGTGAGTCCGCGTCTTCGGGTGCCGTATGCAGACACCTGCGTCCCGTTAATAGGCACACCTTCACCGTTGATTCTCCTGATAATGCCTCTGGAGCCCGGCTTCCAGGCTCTGTGAGTCTCCGGGTGCCGTATGCAGACACCTGCGTTTTAGTGTTACTCACACGTTCACCATCAATTCTCCAGATAATGTCACTGGAAAAGATAAGCTGTAAAAGTGCAATATAGCTGGTGCACAAAGGTCCAAATAGGCTGCTCCTCTGACGCGTTTCGCTCCTCTTATGGGGGCTTCCTCATAAGAGGAGCGAAACGCGTCAGAGGAGCAGCCTATTTGGACCTTTGTGCACCAGCTATATTGCACTTTTACAGCTTATCTTTTCCAGTGACATTATCTGGAGAATTGATGGTGAACGTGTGAGTAACACTAAAACGCAGGTGTCTGCATACGGCACCCGGAGACTCACAGAGCCTGGAAGCCGGGCTCCAGAGGCATTATCAGGAGAATCAACGGTGAAGGTGTGCCTATTAACGGGACGCAGGTGTCTGCATACGGCACCCGAAGACGCGGACTCACAGAGCCTGGAAGTCGGGGTAATTAACAATAACATACCAGGCGCCAGCGAAGCGCCTTCCCGCAGCCCGAGACCGTCTCACATTATTTTCCTGTTCCGCATGTCAGCTTCAGGTGCGAACCATATGTAAAGTTCCGTTGTGGAGCGTTTGTCACACTTACCTGTTGCACTTTTTGGCTGAGTGGCAATTTGATGAAGAGTGTCTAACACTACAAAACATAACGAGACACTGTTGCAATTTATAGCTGGTCAAACTATTTGCACGATCCTATACAAAGGACTTATTTTTAGTATTTTTATTGATTTTTCTGTGCACAGGAGTTTACTTATGATCCACCTCCTTTAGCTTATTATTAGCTTATTACTATGTTCTGATTTTTGCTTTTTTGATTTATGTTTTATTTAGACCGGTCTAATCAATTTATTCTTAAATTAATTTTTAAACATACATGTATGTATGTGTGATAAAAATAAAAAAGAATCATATAAAGTATATTTAATTATCCTTTTTGTTTTGTTTTTATTGAGTCAAGCAAACTCTGAGCCATATCATTCTGTAGAGTTAATTAGCGCAGGAATCTATGTGTCTGTAATATACAAGTCTTGCAGAATTTTGTCCGCATCCTCTACGGACTAGGAGAAAAAGATTTACCGGTAGGTTTAAAATCTTATTTTCTCTTGCGTCCTAGAGGATGCTGGGGACTCCGTAAGGACCATGGGGATTATACCAAAGCTCCAAACCGGGCGGGAGAGTGCGGATGACTCTGCAGCACCGATTGAGCAAACATGAGGTCTTCATCAGCCAGGGTATCAAACTTGTAGAATTTTGCAAAAGTGTTTGAACCCGACCAAGTAGCCGCTCGGCAAAGCTGTAAAGCCGAGACGCCTCGGGCAGCCGCCCAAGAAGAGCCCACCTTCCTAGTGGAATGGGCCTTTACCGAATTTGGTACCGGCAATCCAGTCGTAGAATGAGCCTGCTGAATCGTGTTACAGATCCAGCGAGCCATATTCTACTTAGAAGCAGGAGCGCCAACCTTGTTGGCCGCATACAGGACAAACAGAGCTTCTGTTTTCCTAATCCGAGCCGTCCTGGCTACGTACATTTTTAAGGCCCTGACTACATCAAGGGATTTGGAATCCTCCAAGTCTCCCGTAGCCACAGGCACCACAATAGGTTGGCTCATATGAAACGATGACACCACCTTAGGTAAAAATTGAGGACGAGTCCTCAACTCTGCTCTATCCACATGGAAAATGAGATAGGGGCTCTTATGAGACAAGGCCGCCAATTTGGACACCCGCCTTGCAGATGCCAAGGCCAACACATGACCACCTTCCAAGTGATAAACTTTAATTCAACCGTTTGAAGAGGCTCAAACCAGTGAGATTTTAGGAACTGTAACACCACGTTAAGGTCCCATGGTGCCACTGGGGGCACAAAAGGGGGCTGGATGTGCAGCACTCCCTTTACAAAAGTCAGGACTTCAGGGAGAGAAGCCAATTCTTTCTGGAAGAATATAGATAGGGCCGAAATCTATACCTTAATGGAGCCTAACTTTAGGCCCATATCCACTCCTGTCTGTAGAAAGTGGAGAAAACGGCCCAAATGGAAATCTTCTGTAGGAGCATTCTTGGCTTCACACCAAGAAACATACTTCCTCCAGATACGGTGATAATGTTTTGCCGTCACCTCCTTCCTAGCCTTTATCAAAGTAGGGATGACTTCTTCCGGAATACCCTTCCCAGCTAGGATTCGATGTTCAACCGCCATGCCGTCAAACGTAACCGCGGTAAGTCTTGGAACACGCAGGGCCCCTGCTGCAACAGGTCCTCCCTGAGAGGAAGAGGCCATGGATCTTCTGTGAGCAGTTCCTGAAGATCTGAATACCAGGCCCTTCGAGGCCAATCTGGAACAATGAGTATTGTCTGCACTCTTTTTCGTCTTATGATTCTCAATATTTTTGAGATGAGAGGAAGAGGAGGGAACACATAGACCGACTGAAAACACCCATGGTGTCACCAGGGCGTCCACCGCTACTGCCTGAGGGTCCCTTGACCTGGCACAATACCTCCGAAGCTTCTTGTTGAGGCGTGACGCCATCATGTCTATTTGAGGAAGTCCCCAAAGACTTGTTATCTCTGCAAAGACCTCTTGATGAAGTCCCCACTCTCCTGGATGGAGATCGTGTCTGCTGAGGAAGTCTGCTTCCCAGTTGTCCACTCCCGGATTGAATACTGCTGAGAGAGCGCTTACGTGATTTTCTGCCCAGTGCAAAATCCTGGTTGCTTCCGCCTTTGCCACTCTGTTCCTTGTCCCGCCTTGGCGGTTTACATGAGCCACGGCTGTGACGTTGTCTGATTGAATCAGAACCGGTAGGTCGCAAAAATATTCTCCGCTTTTCGTAGGCCATTGTATATGGCCCTTAATTCCAGTATGTTGATGTGTAGACAAGCCTCCTGGCTTGACCACAGTGCCTGAAAATTCCTTCCTTGTGTGACTGCTCCCCATCCTCGGAGGCTCGCGTCCGTGGTCACCAGAACCCAGTCCTGAATGCTGAACCTGCGACCCTCTAGAAGGTGAGCACTCTGCAGCCACCACAGGAAAGACACCCTGGCCCTGGGGAACAGGGTTATTTTCTGATTAATTTGAAGGTGGTACACGGACCACTTGTCCAGAAGGTCCCACTGAAAAGTCCTCGCATGAAACCTGTCGAAGGGGATGGCCTCGTAGGTCGCCACCATTTTCCCCAGTACTCGAGTGCATTGATCGACTGACACTCTTTTAGGTTTTAACAGGTCTCTGACCATGTTCTGGAGTTCCTGGGCTTTTTCCATTGGGAGAAAAACCCTTTTTTGTTCTGTGTCCAGAATTATGCCTAAGAAAAACAGCCGAGTCGTTGGAACCAACTGTGACTTTAGTGGATTTAGAATCCAGCCATGTTGCTGTAGTACTCTCAGGGATAGCGACATGCTTTTCTGCAACTGTTCCTTTGATCTTGCTTTTATCAGGAGATCGTCCAAGTACGGGATAATTGTGACTCCTTGCCTGCGCAGGAGCACCATAATTTCCGCCATTACTTTGGTGAACATCTGAAACTGGTAATGACAGTTCTGTACAGCGAATCTCAGGTATGCCTGATGAGGAGGAAATATGGGTACGTGACACCATAAAATCCCCCCCCTTCCAGGCTGGAGATAACTGCCCTGAGCGATTCCATCTTGAACTTGAACCTTCTTAAGTACAAGTTCAGGGATTTTAAATTTAGAATGGGTCTGACCGAGCCATCCGGTTTCAGGACCACAAATAAGGTTGAATAGTACCCTTTTCCCTGATGTATTAGGGGAACCTTGATAATCACTAGCTGTTGACACAGCTTTTGAATTGCAGCTAAAACTATCTCCCTCTCTGGGGGAGAAGCTGGTAAAACAGAGTTGGAGAATCGGCGAGGAGGCACGTCTTCGAATTCCAGCTTGTAGCCTTGGGATATTATTTCCATCGCCTAAGAATCCACGTCCGACTGACCCCAGACGTGGCTGAAGAGTCGAAGACGTACCCCCACCGGTGCGGACTCCCTCAGTGGAGCCCCAGCGTCATGCGGTGGATTTAGCAGAAGCCGGGGAGGCCTTCTGTTCCTGGGAACTGGCCGTAGCAGGCATTCTTTTTCCCTCTACCCTTACCTCTGGCGAGGAAGGAAGAGCCCAGACCTCTTCTGGACTTATGCGACCGAAAAGACCGCATCTGATACTGTGGTGTTTTCTTTTGCTGTGGGGGAACATAAGGTAAAAAAGTAGATTTACCCACGGTAGCTGTGGAAACCAGGTCCGCGAGACCTTCCCCAAATAAAACCTCACCCTTGTAAGGTAAAACTTCCATATGCCTCTTTGAGTCGGCATCACCCGTCCATTGGCGGGTCCACAGTGCTCGCCTAGCCGAGATCGCCATGGCGTTGGCCCTTGAACCTTGTAGCCCGACGTCTCTCTGAGCGTCTCTCCATATAAGACTGCGTCTTTGATGTGACCTAAGGTCAATAAAATGGTATCCCTGTCTAGGGTATCAATATCAGCTGACAAGGTATCTGACCAATCTGCTACCGCGCTGCAAACCCAAGCCGATGCTATTGCCGGTCTGAGCAAAGCACCCGTATGTGTATTGGCGACTGTAGCGCCACCTTCTTTTTTTTTAAATCAAGTAGTTTTTATTGAGTTTTATGTCACAAACAAACAAAACAAAACATCAACATTGAAATTTAACTATAACTTTAACAGTTGCCATCAATAAACCGATTTTTTCAATCACATTTTGGTATACGTGTTGTTTCTTATCATATATAGTTACATATATGTATCCATGACGAGGAGTATCCATAGTTTTACAATGTCGCTCATGTGCTTAATACTTGTTCGCCCAGCCCTGCGCCTCCCCAGCGGCCCCACATCTCCGTAAATCGAGAGGTGGAACCCCGTATTTTATACATATGTTTCTCATGGCGAATTACCTCGTTCACCAACGCCCTCCAGTGCTCCACCCTAGGTATATCAGCAGAGAACCAGACCCTAGCAATAACCACCTTAGCTAGCGTTGTGAGACACAGGACATATTTGTACAGCAAAACAGAGTGCGTCTCCTCCAAATCTAGCCCAAATAAACATATGCCAGGATCTAATGTAGGAAGGGACGGTGCTGTCATGACTACCTCACACCAAACTCTGTGCCAGAAAAGGGAAATCTCAGGGCAGTCCCACAATAAGTGCCAAAATCCGGCATCAGCTGCCTGACACCTGGGGCAGTTAGAATCTTCCCTAAGACCAGCCCTCCGCATACTAACCGGAGTGCGGTAGGACCTGTGTAGAATGTAGAAAAAAACCTGCTTATACCTTATACATGGTGTAGTGTATTTAAGTGAACTCATAATCTGAAGCCACTGCTCTTGGGACAATTGCCCTAAATCAGTCTCCCATTTAGTACGGAGATTGTTTAATAGATCGGGATAGCTATTGTTATTTAAAGCAGCATATATGGTAGACACCTTCCCCCTCCGGCTCATTGAAGCAAGCAGCGTCTTAACAGGTGAGTCAGCCATCGATGGTGGGCCGTGAGGGAATTGGGTCTGTACAGCATGTCTAAGCCGAAAGTATCGGAACATAACTGTGTTAGGCACATCAAATTCGATCTTTAGTTGCTGAAATGACTTCAGCACTCCACCGTGGTATAGCTGACCCAGTGCCACGACTCCCCTAGCAATCCATATGTTATCTAGCAACATCTCATATAGCTCAGGGTATGCACTATTGAACCACAATGGAGTACAGGTATCATGTCCCTCCCAGTCATACAAAGTGTGCGCATAACGCCAGATAAGCAAGGCTTGACGCAACAAGGGAGGCATGCCAGACGTTGAGAGACCAGAAAGGAGAAGTTGAAGAGGAGAGAGAGAGAAAGCAGGAGAGCACTCCGTCCGCTCAGCCAGAAACCCCCTCATCGTATCCCCCAGAGAGTCCCCAGTCCATTCACTCAGATGGGCCAACTGAGTGGCCACATAGTATAGTCTGAGATCTGGGAGGCTTGCTCCGCCAGACACCTGGGATCTGCACATCGTTCTTATAGAGACCCTCGCCTGCCTGCCACTCCATATAAATGAGGATAAAACTCCCTCAATAACAGTAAAGATCTTCTTGGGAAGGTAGACCGGGGAATTCTGTAGAGCATAGAGAAACTTTGGCTGCATCACCATTTTAAATAAATTGACCCTACCCAGGACAGACAGCGGTAATTTTTTCCAGCTATGTGCCTTTTCTTTAAATGTCGCTAGTATGGGGTCAATATTTTGGGCCATATAGCTACGCGCCATAGGAGTAATCCAGATGCCTAGATATTTGAATCGCAGTGTCCATTGCAAAGGATACGCCCCCTGTGTGTTTTCGGGAAGAAGGCCAGAGATAGGAAAAATGTGGGACTTGTCCCAGTTAATTAGCAGACCGGAAAAGATACCAAAATTCTCCACTACCTGTAATGCTGTTCGTAGGGAGTCATCAGAGTCCTGCAGGAAGAGTAGCATGTCATCCGCGTATAGCGCCACCACATCCACATGACCCCCAATCTCAACTCCCCTGACCCCGCTATCACCTCGCAACAGGGCGGCCAACGGCTCCACGGCCATCGCAAACAGTGCAGGAGACAGGGGGCAGCCCTGTCGAGTGCCCCTCTCCAGTGCAAAAAGCTCAGACGTGAAACCATTGGCCGTCACACGAGCCACAGGCAAGGAATACAATAATTGGATAAAGCCAATAAAACGAGGACCAAAGGCAAATTTCTCCAGCACCCCCCATAGGTACCTCCACTCTACGGAGTCGAACGCTTTGGCCGCATCAAGGGACACCACCACCGCGTCCGATCCCCCCACATCATTTCTCTGGAGATGACAGAACAATCTACGTAAATTTTGGGCCGTGGACTTACCCGGCATAAAGCCCGTCTGGTCTGGATGAATTATCGTTGTAATTACCAAATTCAATCGAGATGCCAATATTTTTGCCAATATTTTTACATCAGTGTTGAGGAGGGAAATGGGTCGATAGGACTCGGGGAGCAGGGGGTCTTTCCCTGGTTTCAGCAGGACAATTATATTGGCCTCGGCCATAGAACGCGGGAGGGCCCCACCCTTTAAGAGTAGTTCAAACAGTTGTAGGAGATAGGGGGCAAAAAAAGTAATGTATTTTTTATAGACCTCGCCCGGAAGTCCATCTGATCCCGGTGCCTTAGACGCCGGGAGAGACAGGATCGCAGCCTCCACCTCCTCCACCGTGATAGGCGCATCCAGAGCCCCAGAGTCCTCCCGGGACAAGCATGGCAAGGTCAACTGAGCCAAAAAATCCCCCAGCTGATCATCAGAGTAACCGGCTCGGGAGGCATAGAGCGAGGAATAATAACTACGGAAAGTCTCCGCCACTTTTGATCCAGAGTAACACATTTGGCCAGCAGAGTTTTTCACACACTGAATTACTGTTCTAGGGGAATCAGACCGGGCCAAAAAGGCCAAATAGCTGCCATTCATCTCAGCCCGAAAATACTGCTCATGTCCCGTAAAAAGGAGTCTACGCCTGGATTTCTCAAATAAACAATCCGACCACTCACTCTGCGCGTTCTTCCACAACAATTCATCAGACCGCAAATGGGTATTAAGATATTGAGATTCCAACTGCTGGCACAAATATTCCAACCGCATCTCCTCCCTTTTACTGAACGCTTTAACTTCAGAGATCCGCTTTATAAAGGAGCCCCGCAGAAACGCCTTAAAGGCATCATGCTTCATTGTCAGAACACTGTATAGTGAATTATCTTCCTGGAACCCTTCCCAGGCGGCCATCAGATCCTCACCCTTCCCCAGCAGAGTCAACCAAAAGGGATTAAGCTTCCACATTTTTGCTCCCCGCTCCCAACCTATATTAACTGTGACCAAAACAGGAGAGTGATCCGATATGCCCCTAGGGAGATAATCCACCGCCAGCACGTCCGGGGACAAATCATGGGAAACCAACACCAAATCAATACGAGAAAAAGCGTGATGGGTAGCGGACTGACAGGAGAACTGAGTGGCCGCGGGATTTCGACATCTCCATATATCCACCAGCCCCATCTCCCCCACCAGTCCTGCGAATGAGGTAGGGGATGCCAGGGGAGGGGAAGATGCAACCGACTCCCTCCACCTGTCCATGCCACCATCCATGACATTGTTAAAATCTCCTAGACATATCACAGGGGTAGCAGGGGACCGGGCCAGAAAACGGGCAGCGTGCCGGAGGACCTCATTGTTATATGGCGGGGGGACATATACTGCTAATATATTAAACAGTCGGCTGTTAATATGGGCTCGTAGGAAGACGTATCTGCCATATTGGTCAGTTTCACATTCATCCATATGAAATTGTACGGACTTTTTAATCATTACAGAAACGCCTCTTGCATTGCTAGAGAAGGTGGAATGATACACGTGACTGACCCAGGGCTTTCTAAGCGCCAACACTCTACCTCCATGCAAATGTGTTTCAGAAAGACAAATTATGTCTGCCTGATATTTTTTAACCTGAGTCAGGACTAACGATCTTTTGATTTTTTCATTCAATCCCCGAACGTTCCAGCTGAGCAGACGGAGCCCCTCAGAAACAGTAGACATAGAAATCATAACGGAGAGGGATAACAGGATAGGTTAAAGATACATATAGCAGAGCCTGGCATCGCAGCATAGCAACGTTGAGCCAACAGTACATAGGGACGGGAGTAACCAGTCCCCCTACGTTCCTGGAGGCATAAGAGCACAAAGCAACATAATGCAGAAAATACGCGTCTTTGCAAAATACGCACAGAGCTAAAAAGTGATGGCTTGGAAAAAAATAAACTAACCCCCCCCGCACCCACCCTGTATCACCTAATAACGCAGTGTAGCAGAACACACACATAGGCAAAAATTGATGGTATGAAAAAAAACAAACTAACCCCCCCCACTCCCACCCTGTATCACCTTGCGAACATAAGGTATACCTGGATCCCATAACTCCCACCAAAGTAACTAAACTAAGGGATAGGGGCCTAACTAAGATCCCAAAGAAATGCCCCTACACTATCTTCGGCATAAACTCTCCACAGAGTACCAGTAGAAGTAGTACCCTAACCCTGGGAAAGAAAAAAAAAAAAAAAGGAAGAAAAAAAGAAAAACATATCTAGCAGCGTACCCCAACGTATAAAAACGAGACAAAGATTAATATCAACATTAGGCTGCTCAGCATTACCCCCCTAATACATTGCATATATATCCACAGCATGACTAGCGTAACATAATTTGAAACAGCTAGGCTTAGCCAGCAATAAGAAAGTAACAAATCAACAAATGTATAATAATACATCAACGAGGAGGACGAGGCTGTCGTTCCAACCATGCGGCAGCATCCTGAGGAGTGGAGAAGAAATGAGTGGTGTTATCGGACACCACTCTCAGTTTGGCCGGGAACAACATAGAGTATTGTATGTTGCGGTCACGGAGTTGACGCTTAACATGCAGAAACTGTGATCTACTCTTTTGCACCTCCAGGGCAAAGTCAGGGAAAACGGATATATTATGTCCATCTAGTTGGATAGGGCCCTGTGTCCGGGCCATGCGGAGTATAGCGTCACGGTCCTTAAAATGTAGGAAACGAGCAATAAATGTTCTAGCCGGAGCCCCGGGTGGTGGCGGTCTAGGCGGGAGCCTGTGCGCTCGTTCCACCGCGAATTGAGAGGTAAATGCTTCTTTGCCAAATAATTTAATAAGCCAATTTTCCAGAAGGATTCCGGGGAGGTGCCCTCTGCCCTCTCAGGGAGCCCAACAAACCGAACGTTGTTGCGCCGTAGTCTCCCCTCGATATCGGACATTTTACTCTGCATAGATATCACCTGGGTAGACAAGTCGGCCACTTTCAATTGTAAGGGTGATGTAGTGTCTTCCAGAGCCGATATCCGATGCTCAGTTTCACCCACTCTTTCCCGGATTTTTTGTAGATCCTGTCTTAGGAGAGAGACGTCCGCCTGGACTTGCCCAATCTTGTCCGTGACCCTCTGCTCAGACGCAAAAATGGCCTGTAGTATTTGCTGGGTAGACTGAACCTGCTCAGTGGGGTCGGGGGCAGCGACCTCAGCCGCAGACGGGGATGGGTCAGTGTCACCTTGCTTTGCCGAATGAGTTGCCTGTTGCGACCTAGCAAATTTCTCCAGTTTTTCAGCGGCGTTCGCCGCGCTCTGACCTCCTTTCACCATTGCAGCACTGGACGCGAAGTCAGGACCCCAAGGATATTACAGCAAAAAAGTCCCTGAGCAGTATCAGGTCAGCACAGGTGCTGGAGCCGCACGGATCGGGCAGATATGATAAATAATAATGTAGCAAAGTAGAGCAGGCTTATGGGCACACCGCAGAGTAGGTTATATATAGAGAATAGGAGACTGGCTGGATCAGGACAGGAGCAAAACTAAGAGCACATGCGTGGTTACTGCAGTTTTGCAGAGAGCATATAGGGACTGTATTGTATCTTCCCTAATTATTGCTGACTATTTCCTTCCCCCTTCTACATCCATAGGAATTCCACATTGGACGTGGGGGGGGAGTCTCAACTTTGGTACCCGTTTCAATACAGTTATTAAGCCCAGGAGGGGGACAGAGAGGCAGTCCCAGCCACAGCTCGCCTCACTGTGCGGCACCACAGGATGGGGAATCCGTCAGTAGCAGGGAGACAAGCTCATATTGATAATTAAAGATGGCGGTTTCGCGGGCTTTCCGCTCCGCACTCACCAGCTCGCCGTATCTTCCACGGGTCTGCGGGCGAGCACCGCCGCGCTCAGCCCGCCAGTCAGGGCCTCCTCCGTCGCGTTCCCCCAGCCGGGGGATCACTGCAGGGCCGCCGCCGGAAGCGCTGTCGCGTGTCGTCCCGCGAGCTCCGGCACGCAGAGAGGCAGGGAGCCGGGCCAGCACGCTGGAGGGGTCGGGTACAGGAAGCCGCTGCACGCTCCGGGCCAGCACGGATGGTAACAGGGGTAGCACCTCTTCCAATACTTGCAGGCAGATCCCAGGAGCCACGGGTTAGGGAAAAAAGGATATTTGACAGGATTAATATGGAGAGCTAGAGCAGTACACTGCTACTCCATGCCGATCCAGGCCACGCCCCTGTAGCGCCACCTTCTTGGATAAGCGCGTTAAAGCCCTGCCCACCCTGGGCGAGGATTCCTACCGTACCCTGCCCTGTGCAGGGAAAGGGTACGCCATAAGAGTTCTTTTGGGAATCTGCAGTTTTTTGTCTGGAGTTTCCCAAGCTTTTTCAAATAATGCGTTCAGCTCATGAGCTGGGGAAAATGTTACCTCAGGTTTCTTTTCCTTAAACATGTGCACCCTCGTGTCAGGGACAGAGGGGTCATCTGTGATATGCAAAACATCTTTTATTGCAATAATCATATAATGAATACTTTTAGCCACCCTTGGGTGTAACCTTGCCTCATCGTAGTCGACACTGGAGTCAGAATCCGTGTCGGTATCAGTGTCTTCTATTTGGGATAGGGGACGTTTTTGAGACCCTGAAGGGCCCTGTGACACAGTTAAAGCCATGGATTGACTCCCTGCTTTTTCCCTGGACTCCGCTTTGTCCAATCTTTATGTAATAAAGTCACATTTGCATTTAAAACATTCCACATGTCCAACCAATCAGGTGTCGGTGTTGCCGACGGAGACACCACAATCATCTGCTCCACCTCCTCCTTAGATGAGCCTTCCGCTTCACACACGTACAGACACCCCCACACACTCAGGGATATATCTATTAGAGATGAGCGGGTTCGGTTTCTTTGAATCCGAACCCGCACGAACTTCACTTTTTTTTTCACGGGTCCGAGCGACTCGGATCTTCCCGCCTTGCTCGGTTAACCCGAGCGCGCCCGAACGTCATCATGACGCTGTCGGATTCTCGCGAGACTCGGATTCTATATAAGGAGCCGCGCGTCGCCGCCATTTTCACACGTGCATTGAGATTGATAGGGAGAGGACGTGGCTGGCGTCCTCTCCATTTAGATTAGATTTAGAAGAGAGAGAGAGAGAGAGATTGCTGTGATACTGTAGATTAGAAGAGAGTGCAGACAGAGTTTAGTGACTGACGACCACAGTGACCAGTGACCACCAGAGACAGTGCAGTTGTTTGTTTTATTTAATATATCCGTTCTCTGCCTGAAAAAAACGATACACAGTCACACAGTGACTCAGTCTGTGTGCACTGCTCAGCCCAGTGTGCTGCACATCAATGTATTGTATATAAAGCTTATAATTGTGGGGGAGACTGGGGAGCACTGCAGGTTGTTATAGCAGGAGCCAGGAGTACATGATAAATAATATTATATTAAAATTAAACAGTGCACACTTTTGCTGCAGGAGTGCCACTGCCAGTGTGACTAGTGGTGACCAGTGCCTGACCACCAGTATATTAGTAGTATTGTATACTATCTCTTTATCAACCAGTCTATATTAGCAGCAGACACAGTACAGTGCGGTAGTTCACGGCTGTGGCTACCTCTGTGTCGGCACTCGGCAGGCAGTCCGTCCATCCATAATTGTATTATAATATATACCACCTAACCGTGGTTTTTTTTTCATTCTTTATACCGTCGTCATACTAGTTGTTACGAGTATACTACTATCTCTTTATCAACCAGTGTACAGTGCGGTAGTTCACGGCTGTGGCTACCTCTGTGTCGGCACTCGGCAGGCAGTCCGTCCAACCATAATTGTATTATATACCACCTAACCGTGGTTTTTTTTTCATTCTTTATACCGTCGTCATACTAGTTGTTACGAGTATACTACTATCTCTTTATCAACCAGTGTACAGTGCGGTAGTTCACGGCTGTGGCTACCTCTGTGTCGGCACTCGGCAGGCAGTCCGTCCATCCATAATTGTATTATAATATATACCACCTAACCGTGGTTTTTTTTTCATTCTTTATACCGTCGTCATACTAGTTGTTACGAGTATACTACTATCTCTTTATCAACCAGTGTACAGTGCGGTAGTTCACGGCTGTGGCTACCTCTGTGTCGGCACTCGGCAGGCAGTCCGTCCAACCATAATTGTATTATAATATATACCACCTAACCGTGGTTTTTTTTTCATTCTTTATACCGTCGTCATACTAGTTGTTACGAGTATACTACTATCTCTTTATCAACCAGTGTACAGTGCGGTAGTTCACGGCTGTGGCTACCTCTGTGTCGGCACTCGGCAGGCAGTCCGTCCAACCATAATTGTATTATATACCACCTAACCGTGGTTTTTTTTTCATTCTTTATACCGTCGTCATACTAGTTGTTACGAGTATACTACTATCTCTTTATCAACCAGTGTACAGTGCGGTAGTTCACGGCTGTGGCTACCTCTGTGTCGGCACTCGGCAGGCAGTCCGTCCAACCATAATTGTATTATAATATATACCACCTAACCGTGGTTTTTTTTTCATTCTTTATACCGTCGTCATACTAGTTGTTACGAGTATACTACTATCTCTTTATCAACCAGTGTACAGTGCGGTAGTTCACGGCTGTGGCTACCTCTGTGTCGGCACTCGGCAGGCAGTCCGTCCATCCATAATTGTATTATAATATATACCACCTAACCGTGGTTTTTTTTTCATTCTTTATACCGTCGTCATACTAGTTGTTACGAGTATACTACTATCTCTTTATCAACCAGTGTACAGTGCGGTAGTTCACGGCTGTGGCTACCTCTGTGTCGGCACTCGGCAGGCAGTCCGTCCAACCATAATTGTATTATAATATATACCACCTAACCGTGGTTTTTTTTTCATTCTTTATACCGTCGTCATACTAGTTGTTACGAGTATACTACTATCTCTTTATCAACCAGTGTACAGTGCGGTAGTTCACGGCTGTGGCTACCTCTGTGTCGGCACTCGGCAGGCAGTCCGTCCAACCATAATTGTATTATAATATATACCACCTAACCGTGGTTTTTTTTTCATTCTTTATACCGTCGTCATACTAGTTGTTACGAGTATACTACTATCTCTTTATCAACCAGTGTACAGTGCGGTAGTTCACGGCTGTGGCTACCTCTGTGTCGGCACTCGGCAGGCAGTCCGTCCATCCATAATTGTATTATATACCACCTAACCGTGGTTTTTTTATACCACCTAACCGTGGCAGTCCGTCCATAATTGTATACTAGTATCCAATCCATCCATCTCCATTGTTTACCTGAGGTGCCTTTTAGTTCTGCCTATAAAATATGGAGAACAAAAAAGTTGAGGTTCCAAAATTAGGGAAAGATCAAGATCCACTTCCACCTCGTGCTGAAGCTGCTGCCACTAGTCATGGCCGAGACGATGAAATGCCAGCAACGTCGTCTGCCAAGGCCGATGCCCAATGTCATAGTACAGAGCATGTCAAATCCAAAACACCAAATATCAGAAAAAAAAGGACTCCAAAACCTAAAATAAAATTGTCGGAGGAGAAGCGTAAACTTGCCAATATGCCATTTACCACACGGAGTGGCAAGGAACGGCTGAGGCCCTGGCCTATGTTCATGGCTAGTGGTTCAGCTTCACATGAGGATGGAAGCACTCAGCCTCTCGCTAGAAAACTGAAAAGACTCAAGCTGGCAAAAGCACCGCAAAGAACTGTGCGTTCTTTGAAATCCCAAATCCACAAGGAGAGTCCAATTGTGTCGGTTGCGATGCCTGACCTTCCCAACACTGGACGTGAAGAGCATGCGCCTTCCACCATTTGCACGCCCCCTGCAAGTGCTGGAAGGAGCACCCGCAGTCCAGTTCCTGATAGTCAGATTGAAGATGTCAGTGTTGAAGTACACCAGGATGAGGAGGATATGGGTGTTGCTGGCGCTGGGGAGGAAATTGACCAGGAGGATTCTGATGGTGAGGTGGTTTGTTTAAGTCAGGCACCCGGGGAGACACCTGTTGTCCGTGGGAGGAATATGGCCGTTGACATGCCAGGTGAAAATACCAAAAAAATCAGCTCTTCGGTGTGGAGGTATTTCACCAGAAATGCGGACAACAGGTGTCAAGCCGTGTGTTCCCTTTGTCAAGCTGTAATAAGTAGGGGTAAGGACGTTAACCACCTCGGAACATCCTCCCTTATACGTCACCTGCAGCGCATTCATAATAAGTCAGTGACAAGTTCAAAAACTTTGGGTGACAGCGGAAGCAGTCCACTGACCAGTAAATCCCTTCCTCTTGTAACCAAGCTCACGCAAACCACCCCACCAACTCCCTCAGTGTCAATTTCCTCCTTCCCCAGGAATGCCAATAGTCCTGCAGGCCATGTCACTGGCAAGTCTGACGAGTCCTCTCCTGCCTGGGATTCCTCCGATGCATCCTTGCGTGTAACGCCTACTGCTGCTGGCGCTGCTGTTGTTGCCGCTGGGAGTCGATGGTCATCCCAGAGGGGAAGTCGTAAGCCCACTTGTACTACTTCCAGTAAGCAATTGACTGTTCAACAGTCCTTTGCGAGGAAGATGAAATATCACAGCAGTCATCCTACTGCAAAGCGGATAACTGAGGCCTTGGCATCCTGGGTGGTGAGAAACGTGGTTCCGGTATCCATCATTACTGCAGAGCCAACTAGAGACTTGTTGGAGGTACTGTGTCCCCGGTACCAAATACCATCTAGGTTCCATTTCTCTAGGCAGGCGATACCGAAAATGTACACAGACCTCAGAAAAAGAGTCACCAGTGTCCTAAAAAATGCAGCTGTACCCAATGTCCACTTAACCACGGACATGTGGACAAGTGGAGCAGGGCAGGGTCAGGACTATATGACTGTGACAGCCCACTGGGTAGATGTATGGACTCCCGCCGCAAGAACAGCAGCGGCGGCACCAGTAGCAGCATCTCGCAAACGCCAACTCTTTCCTAGGCAGGCTACGCTTTGTATCACCGCTTTCCAGAATACGCACACAGCTGAAAACCTCTTACGGCAACTGAGGAAGATCATCGCGGAATGGCTTACCCCAATTGGACTCTCCTGTGGATTTGTGGCATCGGACAACGCCAGCAATATTGTGTGTGCATTAAATCTGGGCCAATTCCAGCACGTCCCATGTTTTGCACATACCTTGAATTTGGTGGTGCAGAATTTTTTAAAAAACGACAGGGGCGTGCAAGAGATGCTGTCGGTGGCCAGAAGAATTGCGGGACACTTTCGGCGTACAGGCACCACGTACAGAAAACTGGAGCACCACCAAAAACTACTGAACCTGCCCTGCCATCATCTGAAGCAAGAAGTGGTAACGAGGTGGAATTCAACCCTCTATATGCTTCAGAGGTTGGAGGAGCAGCAAAAGGCCATTCAAGCCTATACAATTGAGCACGATATAGGAGGTGGAATGCACCTGTCTCAAGTGCAGTGGAGAATGATTTCAACGTTGTGCAAGGTTCTGATGCCCTTTGAACTTGCCACACGTGAAGTCAGTTCAGACACTGCCAGCCTGAGTCAGGTCATTCCCCTCATCAGGCTTTTGCAGAAGAAGCTGGAGGCATTGAAGGAGGAGCTAACACGGAGCGATTCCGCTAGGCATGTGGGACTTGTGGATGCAGCCCTTAATTCGCTTAACAAGGATTCACGGGTGGTCAATCTGTTGAAATCAGAGCACTACATTTTGGCCACCGTGCTCGATCCTAGATTTAAAGCCTACCTTGGATCTCTCTTTCCGGCAGACACAGGTCTGCTGGGGTTGAAAGACCTGCTGGTGACAAAATTGTCAAGTCAAGCGGAACGCGACCTGTCAACATCTCCTCCTTCACATTCTCCCGCAACTGGGGGTGCGAGGAAAAGGCTCAGAATTCCGAGCCCACCCGCTGGCGGTGATGCAGGGCAGTCTGGAGCGACTGCTGATGCTGACATCTGGTCCGGACTGAAGGACCTGACAACGATTACGGACATGTCGTCTACTGTCACTGCATATGATTCTCTCAACATTGATAGAATGGTGGAGGATTATATGAGTGACCGCATCCAAGTAGGCACGTCACACAGTCCGTACTTATACTGGCAGGAAAAAGAGGCAATTTGGAGGCCCTTGCACAAACTGGCTTTATTCTACCTAAGTTGCCCTCCCACAAGTGTGTACTCCGAAAGAGTGTTTAGTGCCGCCGCTCACCTTGTCAGCAATCGGCGTACGAGGTTACATCCAGAAAATGTGGAGAAGATGATGTTCATTAAAATGAATTATAATCAATTCCTCCGCGGAGACATTGACCAGCAGCAATTGCCTCCACAAAGTACACAGGGAGCTGAGATGGTGGATTCCAGTGGGGACGAATTGATAATCTGTGAGGAGGGGGATGTACACGGTGATATATCGGAGGGTGAAGATGAGGTGGACATCTTGCCTCTGTAGAGCCAGTTTGTGCAAGGAGAGATTAATTGCTTCTTTTTTGGGGGGGGTCCAAACCAACCCGTCATATCAGTCACAGTCGTGTGGCAGACCCTGTCACTGAAATGATGGGTTGGTTAAAGTGTGCATGTCCTGTTTTGTTTATACAACATAAGGGTGGGTGGGAGGGCCCAAGGATAATTCCATCTTGCACCTCTTTTTTCTTTTCTTTTTCTTTGCATCATGTGCTGATTGGGGAGGGTTTTTTGGAAGGGACATCCTGCGTGACACTGCAGTGCCACTCCTAGATGGGCCCGGTGTTTGTGTCGGCCACTAGGGTCGCTAATCTTACTCACACAGCTACCTCATTGCGCCTCTTTTTTTCTTTGCGTCATGTGCTGTTTGGGGAGGGTTTTTTGGAAGGGACATCCTGCGTGACACTGCAGTGCCACTCCTAGATGTGCCCGCTGTTTGTGTCGGCCACTAGGGTCGCTAATCTTACTCACACAGCTACCTCATTGCGCCTCTTTTTTTCTTTGCGTCATGTGCTGTTTGGGGAGGGTTTTTTGGAAGGGACATCCTGCGTGACACTGCAGTGCCACTCCTAGATGTGCCCGGTGTTTGTGTCGGCCACTAGGGTCGCTAATCTTACTCACACAGTCAGCTACCTCATTGCGCCTCTTTTTTTCTTTGCGTCATGTGCTGTTTGGGGAGGGTTTTTTGGAAGGGCCATCCTGCGTGACACTGCAGTGCCACTCCTAGATGGGCCCGGTGTTTGTGTCGGCCACTAGGGTCGCTAATCTTACTCACACAGCTACCTCATTGCGCCTCTTTTTTTCTTTGCGTCATGTGCTGTTTGGGGAGGGTTTTTTGGAAGGGACATCCTGCGTGACACTGCAGTGCCACTCCTAGATGGGCCCGGTGTTTGTGTCGGCCACTAGGGTCGCTTATCTTACTCACACAGCGACCTCGGTGCAAATTTTAGGACTAAAAATAATATTGTGAGGTGTGAGGTATTCAGAATAGACTGAAAATGAGTGTAAATTATGGTTTTTGAGGTTAATAATACTTTGGGATCAAAATGACCCCCAAATTCTATGATTTAAGCAGTTTTTTAGTGTTTTTGGAAAAAAACACCCGAATCCAAAACACACCCGAATCCGACAAAAATAATTCGGTGAGGTTTTGCCAAAACGCGTTCGAACCCAAAACACGGCCGCGGAACCGAACCCAAAACCAAAACACAAAACCCGAAAAATTTCAGGCGCTCATCTCTAATATCTATATAGAGACAGTTCTCCCAATAAGGCCCTTTGGAGAGACAGAGAGAGAGTATGCCAGCACACACACAGCGCCCCCGGACTGGAATAAAATCCCAGTAGTACAGCGCTTTTATAGTAATGGAGCCAGCTTCTGCAGTGTGCTGTGGAGAAAATGGCGCTGGTTAGTGCTGGATCAAGCCCCGCCCCCTCACCGTCAGGCTTCGGTCCCGCTCAAATTATTTATACTGGCGGGGGTTTATTAATATACTGCCTCTGCAGTATCTATTGTATATGCCAGTGTCCCTTGAGGTTAATAATGCTGCCCAGGGCGCCCCCCCCCCCTGCGCCCTGCACCCGTACAGTGCCTGTTGTGTGTGATCTGTGTAGGAGCAATGGCGCGCAGCGGTAACGCTGCGCGTTACCTCAGTGAAGATCATGAAGTCTTCTGCCGCCTTTGAAGTCTTCTTTCTTCTCATACTCACCCGGCTTCTTTCTTCCGGCTCTGTGAGGAGGACGGCGGCGCGGCTCCGGGACGAACGGCGAGGGTGAGACCTGCGTTCCGACTCCCTCTGGAGCTAATGGTGTCCAGTAGCCTAAGAAGCAGAGCCTATCAGTTAAGTAGGTCTGCTTCTCTCCCCTCAGTCCCACGATGCAGGGAGCCTGTTACCAGCAGTGCTCCCTGAAAATAAAAAACCTAACAAAAGTCTTTTTCAGAGAAACTCAGGAGAGCTCCCCTGCAGTGCATCCAGTTGCCTCTGGGCACAGGATCTAACTGAGGTCTGGAGGAGGGGCATAGAGGGAGGAGCCAGTGCACACCCATTCTATCCTAAAGTCTTTAGAGTGCCCATGTCTCCTGCGGAGCCCGTCTATACCCCATGGTCCTTACGGAGTCCCCAGCATCCTCTAGGACGTAAGAGAAATGGGGGTGTGGCTCACAGATCCAGCATTTCCTGTGAGGCCACACACCCTTTTCAAGTCCCAATCTACACTTCCCGAAATTTGGGAGATCTGATTTACATTTATCATTATGCCATATACTGCCAATACTGAATTTCAAGATTTGAGATAAAAAATAAATACGTGTGTGTGTGTGTGTGATTGTGTGTTATATGGCCTGACGCATAAATCCACAAAAAAAAGTTGTCTGCCGATCCAAAAGCAGACGCACCTTCACGGGGGGGATATGAAAGCAGATGGCTAGGTTCGTGAGTGACTGCTCTATTCACGTGCGGCAATTACCTGTGCAGGTGCACAGAACAAACATGTCTAATAGGAGTATCCTGGGTGTGCACCCCGACTCCTGTGACAATGCTAGACCTCATGTGGCTGGAGTGTGTCAGCAGTTCCTGCAAGACGAAGGCATTGATGCTATGGACTGGCCCACCCGTTCCCAAGACCTGAATCCAACTGAGCTCATCTGGGACATTATGTCTCGCTCCATCCACCAAAGCCACGTTGCACACAGACTGTCCAGGAGTTGGTGGATGCTTTAGTCCAGGTCTGGAAGGAGATCCCTCAGGAGACCATCCGCCACCTCATCAGGAGCATGCCCAGGTGTTGTAGGGAGGTCATACAGGCACATGGAGGCCACACACACTACTGAGCCTCATTTTGACTTGTTTTAAGGACATTACATCAAAGTTGGATCAGCCTGTAGTGTGTTTTTCCACTTTAATTTTGAGTGTGACTCCAAATCCTAACCTCCATGGGTTAATAAATTTGATTTCCATTGATAATTTTTGTGTGATTTTGTTGTCAGCACATTCAACTATGTAAAGAACAAAGTATTTAATAAGAATATTTCATTCATTCAGATCTAGGATGTGTTATTTTACTGTTCCCTTTATTTTTTTGAGCAGTGTACATTGCTACGATGCATTAAAAGGTAAAACAGACATACAGGGGGAGATTCAAATGTTTGAAAAGTCGGTTGGGTGTCTGTTTTTTCCTGTCTATTAGATAGGAAAAACCAGACTCCCAACTGACTTTTCAAACATTTGAAATGAATCTCCCCCATTGTGTGAACTTTGCGCAGAGCTCCAGGGGGAGTGTAAAATGTATTGCTGCCCTATGGAAAATATTAGGGATTCTCAGCCCTAAAGGTGTATAGTATTCAATGAGGATTCCAGGAGCAAAGAAAAAATTGGTGAAGAGGGCAGGCTATATATAGATTCCACGTGTATATGCCGACTAAAATATAAATACCAGTCTTGTTGGTAGAAAAAATATACACTTGTATTATTATACATATAGCTACACTAGGTTTAAATAAAACATCCAATAAAGTTAGTATTTAAAATGTTGCTCAATAAGCATAAGAACATGAAATAATGGTACTACCAACCAGAGCCACTGACAGCTTTGCCGTGCCCCAGTACTGTGAGGAGGCGTGGCCAACATGTGACGAGCAAAAATGAAATAATAGGATTTTAATACCTACCGGTAAATCCTTTTCTCTTAGTCCGTAGAGGATGCTGGGGAAGCTTCAAGAACCATGGGGTATAGATGGGATCCGCAGGACACATGGACACTTTAAGACTTTAAAAGGGGTGTGAACTGGCTCCTCCCTCTATGCCCCTCCTCCAGACTCCAGTTATAGGAACTGTGCCCAGGGAGACGGACATTTTGAGGAAAAGGATTTATTTAATTTTATTTAATTTTTAAACTAAGGTGAGATACATACCAGCTCACACCTCAAACACGCCGTACAACATGGCATTCAACAACAACGCATGCAACGGCATGACCAACATCAGCCACAGACTGACTGTACTTAACTCAACATGAGTGTAACCAAAACCAAACTGCAGATACAGCCCGCACTGGGACGGGCGCCCAGCATCCTCTACGGACTAAGAGAAAAGGATTTACCAGTAGGTATTAAAATCCTATTTTCTCATACGTCCTAGAGGATGCTGGGGAAGCTTCAAGAACCATGGGGTTTATACCAAAGCTCTAGAACGGGCGGGAGAGTGCGGATGACTCTGCAGCACGGATTGACCAAACAAGAGGTCCTCCTCAGCCAGGGTATCAAACTTGTAAAACTTCCCAAAGGTGTTTGAACCCGACCAGGTATCAGCTCGGCAAAGCTTGCCGAAACCCCTCGGGCAGCCGTCCAGGATGAGCCCACCTTTCTGGTAGAATGGGCTTTCACCGATTTCGGTAACTGCAATCCTGCCATAGAATGAGCCTGCTGAATCATATTACAGATCCAGCGCGTAATAGTCTGCTTGGAAGCAGGAGCCCCAATTTTGTTGGGAGCCCACAGGACAAACAGAGCCTCTGTTTTCCTAATCTGCGCCGTCCTGGTGCCATAGATCTTCAAAGCTCTGACCACATCGAGAGACCTCGACTCCGCCAAGGCGTCAGTAGCCATTTGTATCACAATTGGCTGGTTTACATGAAACGATGAAACCACTTTTGTCAGAAATTGCTGACGAGTTCTCAACTCCGCTCTATCAGCATGGAAGATTAAATAGGGGCTATTGTGAGACAAAGCCGCCAACGCAGAAACTCGCCTTGCGGATGCCAAGGCCAACAACATGACTACTTTCCAAGTAAGGAATTTTAACTCAACCTTACGTAAAGGTTCAAACCAAGGAGATTGCAGGAACTGCAATACCACATTAAGATCCCACGGTGCCACCAGGGGTACAAATGGAGGTTGGATGTGCAGCACACCTTTCATGAAGGTCTGAACTTCTGGAAGGGAGGTCAATTCTTTCTGAAAGAAAATTGATAAGGCCGAAATTTGTACTTTAATAGAGCCTAACTTCAGGCCCGCATCCACACCCGCTTGCAAAAAAATGGAGCAAACGCCCTAGCTGAAATTCTTCCGTAAGAGCCTTCTTGGATTCACACCAAGACACATATTTTCTCCAAATACGGTGGTAATGCTGTGCCGTTACTTCCTTTCTAGCCTGAGGAAGAGTGGGATTGACTTCACATGGAATACCCTTTCTGGCTAGGATTTGGCGTTCAACCGCCATGCCGTCAAACGCAGCAGCGGTAAGTCCTGATACACGCACGGACCTTGTTGTAACAGGTCCTCCCGAAGAGGAAGCGGCCAGGGATCTTCCATGAGCAACTCCTGAAGATCTGGATACCAGGCCCTCCTTGGCCAGTCTGGAACAATGAGTATCGCCTGAACCCTTGTTCTTCTTATAATCTTTATCACCTTTGGAATGAGTGGAAGTGGAGGGAACACATAGACCGACTGAAACACCCATAGTGTCACTAGGGCGTCCACCGCTATCGCTTGAGGGTCCCTCGACCTGGAACAATATCTCTGAAGTTTCTTGTTGAGGCGGGACGCCATCATGTCTATTTGAGGAATTCCCCAACGACTTGTCACTTCTGCAAAGACCTCTTGATGAAGACCCCACTCTCCTGGATGGAGATCGTGTCTGCTTCCCAGTTGTCCACACCTGGAATGAAGACTGCCGACAGAGCGCTTGCATGTCTTTCCGCCCATAGAAGAACTTTCGTGGCCTCAGCCATCGCCGCTCTGCTCTTTGTTCCGCCCTGGCAGTTTATGTACGCCACTGCTGTTATGTTGTCTGATTGAAACAAGACTGGCAGACCGCGAAGAAGATGTTCCGCTTGCAGAATGCCATTGTAAATGGCCCTTAATTCCAGAATGTTTATGTGCAGACAAGCTTCCTGGCTTGACCATTTTCTCTGAAAGTTTCTCCCTTGTGTGACTGCTCCCCAGCCTCGGAGACTTGCATCTGTGGTCACCAGGATCCAATCCTGAATCCCGAACCTGCGTCCCTCCAGAAGGTGAGAACTGTGCAGCCACAACAGAAGGGAGATCCTGGTCCTGGAAGAAAGGATTATTTTCCGGTGCATGTCCAGGTGAGACCTGGACCACTTGTCCAACAGGTAACACTGAAACACCCTGGCATGGAACCTGCCATACGGAATGGCCTCGTAGGCCGCCCCATGTTCTGTATTTCCAGAGCCTTTTCCACTGGAAGAAAAACTCTCTGTAATTCTGTATTCAGAATCATACCCAGGAACGACAGCCATGTCGTCGGAACCAACTGTGATTTTGGCAAGTTTAGGAGCCAACCATGTTGTTGCAGAATCGTCAGTGAGAGCGCAACATTCTTCAGCAATTGCTCCTTGGACCTCGCCTTTATGAGGAGATCGTCCAAGTACGGGATAATTGTAATTCCCTGCTTGGTGAAAATCCGTGGTGCCGTGGACAGACCAAACGGCAACGTCTGAAATTGGTAATGACAATCCTGAACCGCAAACCTCAGGTATGGCTGATGTGGAGGCTATATGGGAACGTGTAAGTAAGCATCCTTTATGTCGACCGACACCATAAAATCCCCCTCCTCCAGACTGGAGATCACTGCTCGGAGAGATTCCATTTTGAATTTGAACTTTTTCAGAAAAAAATTGAGGTATTTTAGGTTCAGAATCGGTCTGACTGAGCCATCCGGCTTCGGGACCACAAACAGACTCGAATAAAAGCCCTCCCCCCGTTGTAATGGGGGTACCGTGACAATGACTTGATTTTGACACAGCTTTAGTATCGCCGCGCATACTACTTCCCTTTCTAGATGAGAAGCTGGCAAGGCCGATTTGAAAAAAACCATGAGGGGGCATGTCTTGAAACTCTAATTTGTACCCTTGGGTTACTATTTCTAATATCCAAGGATCCAGGTCCGAGTGTACCCAGACCTAACTGAAGAGTTTGAGACGTGCCCTCACCGATGCGGACTCCCGCAGAGGAGCCCCAGCGTCATGCGGTGGATTTGGTAGAAGCCAGAGAGGACTTCTGCTCTTGGGAACTTGCCACAGCCTGTGACCTCTTTCCCCGTCCTCTTCCTCTCGCAGCAAGGAAGGAGGACCCTCGTGTTTTTTTGAATTTATTGGGCCGAAAGGACTGCATATGATAGTGTGGCGTTTTCTTCTGTTGTGCAGGAACATAAGGTAAAAATGACGACTTACCCGCGGTAGCCGTAGATACCAGTTCAGTGAGGCTGTCGCCAAACAAGATACTACCATTAAACGGTGAACAGTCCATCGCCTTCTTAGAGTCGGCATCAGCATTCCATTGATGAATCCACAATGCTCTCGTAGCTGAGACTGCCATGACATTGGCCCTTGATCCCAAAAGGCCAATATCCCTTACAGATTCTTTTAAATATGCTGCAGCGTCCCTGATATGACCCAGAGTCAAAAGCACGCTATCCCTGTCTAGGGAATCTATCTCAGATGACAAGTTATCTGCCCACTTTTCAATAGCGCTACTCACCCATGCCGAAGCAACGGCAGGCCTGAGCAGCGAACCCGTAGTGACATAAATGGATTTTAGTGTATATTCCTGTTTGCGATCCGCAGGATCCTTTAGGGCTGCCGTGTCAGGAGACAGAAGCGCCACCTTATTGGATAGACGCGATAGAGCTTTATCCACCGTGGGGGTTGACTCCCACTTTTCCTTGTCCCCAAAAGGAAAGGGATATGCCGCTGGAATTCTTTTGGGGACATGTGCCTACTTGTCAGGATTTTCCCAAGCCTTCTCAAAGAGAACGTTCAGTTCATGAGAGGGAGGAAAAGTTCCCGCAGGTTTCTTTCCTTTATACATACAGACCGTAGTATTAGGAACAGCAGGGTCCTCTGTTATATGCAACACTTCTTTTATCACCACAATCATATACTGAATGCTCTTAGCCAGTTTAGGATTCAGTCTGGCATCACTATAGTCGACACTGGAATCAGAGTCCGTGTCGGTATCTGTATCTGTCAATTGGGCAAATGCACGTTTCTGTGACCCCGAGGGGGTCTGAGCTAGTGACAATGCATCTTCCATGGATTTCCTCCATGTCTGGCTTTTAGATTCAGATTTATTTAATCTCTTCGTCAACTGAGCCACATTAGCATTCAAAACACTCAACATATTTACCCAATCAGCCGTCGGCGGTGCCGACACGGTCACTCCCCCAGTCTTTTCTGTTCCCACTCCAGCCTCCTCCTGAGAAGAGCACTCAGCCTCAGACATGTCGACACACACGTACCGACACCCTCAAGCACACTGGGGCTATGGGAGACAGACCCACAACTAAGCCTGTTAGAGAAACACAGAGGGAGTTCTGCCAGCTCACAACCCAGCGCCTGTTCTGAAGCGAGTAAAATACTGCCCAGACCTGCTAGTGCTTTCACATTACAATAATTAGCACCAAATCTCTTGTGCCCCCCCCCCCCCCCCTTCCCCGTTTTGCACCCTGTTACTTGCACAGTAGTGTGGGAGGCCAGGCTCAGCGTCTCTGCAGCTTCTGTGAAGAGAAAATGGCGCTGGTCAGAGCTGTGAGGGCTAAGCCACGCCCCCTTAATGGCACGCTTCAGTCCCGCTTATTTTCATATTTTTTATACTGGCGGGGGTCTGTAATTAGTGCCTAGGCACTTTATACTCTTTTGCCAGTGGCCAATATTGAGAATTAATGCTGCCCAGGGCGCCCCCCCTGCGCCCTGCACCCTGCAGTGCCGTTCTGAATGTGGGAGCATGGCGCGCAGCGCGGCCGCTGCGCGGTACCTCAAAAGCCGTCTTCTGCCGTCACTGAAGTCTTCTGATCTTCTCATACTCACCCGGCTTCTATCTTCTGGCTCTGCAAGGGGGGGGTGACGGCGCGGCTCCGGAAACGAGCAGCTAGGCGCACCAAGTGATCGGACCCTTTGGAGCTAACGGTGTCCAGTAGCCTAAGAAGCAGAGCCTTTGAACTCAGAGAAGTAGGTCTGCTTCTCTCCCCTCACTCCCACGAAGCAGGGAGCCTGTTGCCAGCAGATCTCCCTGAACATAATAAACCTAACAAAGTCTTTTTTCTGAGAAACTCTGGGGAGCTCCTCAGTGTGCATCCAGTCTCACTTGGCACAGAATCTAACTGGAGTCTGGAGGAGGGGCATAGAGGGAGGAGCCAGTTCACACCCCTTTTAAAGTCTTAAAGTGCCCATGTCTCCTGCGGATCCCGTCTATACCCCATGGTTCTTGAAGCTTCCCCAGCATCCTCTTGGACGTATGAGAAAAATAATGTTGTTTGCGCCTGATGCGCTAAACAGGATGGGCGGGGTATGGGTTATTAGGTCGATAAGACTTAAGTCGACAGTCATTAGGTTGACATGGTCATTAAGTCGACATGGAAAAAGGTTGACATGAGTTTTTTGGTGTTTCTTCGTAAAGTTACGGGGAACCACAATTGGTGCACGTGTTACTATTCCCAATCGTAGTCCACGTGGATCGTATGAATAAGATGAAAAAATGAAGAAGAAAAAAGTGAAAACCTCCTGTCGACTGGTTTCCATGTCGACTTAGTACATGTCGATCTAATGACCAATTTGACCTAATGCATGTCGACCTAAGTCTTATCGACCTAATGACCGTATCCCGGATGGGCGCCGGTGGGTGGTCAGCCAGGGGCAGATGGGGGGAGTGGGGTGTTGAGAGCGATCGCACCCCCCCCCCCCCACCCCCCTCTGCCGCCATCCATCATGGAGAGATAGGACTGACTGCTGCTGTAGCAGCCGCTCTCCACAGACTAGCACACAGCAGCATGTCACTTCTTTCTCCTTGCCCGAAGTACAGCACTGCCGCACGTTATGGGAGTGGAGGCTCCTTGTGCGACGGCACTGCCTGCACACCCCTAGTTACAGCCCTGACAGTGGATAACACAATACATAGATGGTGTTTGCTAATAGGGCCAAGTACAGGAATCTGTTACATTCTGGAGCTTAGTAAATTTGGGATTTTAACATTTCCATGGAAACCTTTTGCAGTCAAATATGGGGCATCTCCCATATTTCCCCGTACACACAATCAGGGGATCTTAGTATTTCTGGGTAGTCCCCATAAACTAGTGTTTTCAGGGGATATCCTGCAAACATTTTTTGATAAATATGCTCAGTCCTAAACAAAACAGATTACACTGTAAATCTATTCCCAGTAAGCGGACATCACTCATACCGCTTTCACATTGCCAATAGCAGGTCACACCCGGGACTTGTGCACGGGTCCTTCCCGTCCTACGACGCGCTTGAGACCCCTTTCTGACTGGTGGCCCCAAAACGGTCTTATTGCTGTGTCGATGATGTCACCGTGTTACATGCGGAGGCGGTGCTTGGAGATCAGATGATCTCCAAGCGCCGCCTGCTGCTATAGTGTGAACGGGGTAACGGGTCGCATCGACTCGGCAACCCGGTCACACCGCACATCATCCTGGAGTCGATCCGTGTTTAACCCTGCTTTAAACACGGGGTTGAAATGCCGGGTTGCTCAATCCAGGATATTTCCCCTGGCCCCTTTCACACTGTACAAAAACCTGGGTTACTTTACATAAACGTGCAAAGGAGTACCAGTGTCAAAAGTGTTATTATTGGCGTCTCTGTTGTTTGTAAATGGGGTAGAATGCTTTTATGTGCCCCAATGTAATGCCCCAATGAATTTGTTATCGGTAGTGTAAGGAAGACACGCTGGTGATCGGTAAGGTGCCCTTACTGAATTCCCACCCCTGGGTGTCCAGTCTTTGGGTGTGCAGTGTCACATTCATGGCTCATGGTAGTTTTGGAGGGTTGGGTACGGGATACTGTCCGTTGGGATGCCCACTAAATCTCGTCTTGGAGACGTGCTCAAAATAGAACAGTTGTGACCTGATAGGCTGGAGCACCATTTATCATATGCAACGAGTTTTAAAACTCGTTGCGTATGATAAAACTAATTAGCCCCTATATCTCATGTATTGCCACTTTGATGATTGTACCGCACCCTTCTCTCTGCACTTCTGTTGTGAGGCATGGGACTGCTTCTGCCACTTTGGTTTGGGGACAGGCGAATTGTAGAAGTGCCTCCTGCTCAGCTCTATCCAGTTCCAGTTAAAGTTTACTCCACCTACTGCTACCAGGCATTCTAGTCCATGCCCATGTGGGCACATAGTGGCACCGAGAGAGTAATCACACTGTTTGCAACCCTTCCTCCCTTTCATCTGCTCCTGGCTGAGTGGCACAACGTGCCCCACTGTGGATTGTGTGACCTCATGAATATAATTGTTTGTATGTTTTTTAAGGTTTTTTTTTTAGCAAGGATACATTGCCACTCCCCCTTACATTAGGCCATGCCCCCCAAGTACCCTGCTCCAGCCCCGCTCCCTGCCGGCACATAGGGGGTAATTCCAAGTTTATCGCAGCAGGAATTTTTTTAGCAGTTGGGCAAAACCATGTGCACTGCAGGGGGGGGGGGGGGGGGGCGATATAACATTTGCAGAGAGAGTTAGATTTGGGTGGGTTATTTTGTTTCTGTGCAGGGTAAATACTGGCTGCTTTATTTTTACACTGCAATTTAGATTTCAGTTTGAACACACCCCACCCAAATCTATCTCTCTCTGCACATGTTATATCTGCCTCCCCTGCAGTGCACATGGTTTTGCCCAACTGCTAAAAAATTTCCTGCTGCGATCAACTCAGAATTACCCCCATAGTACAAACTACAAAGCCCATATTGACATACTTGCAAGCTTTTTCAATTTACACATCTGGAAAAAAAACCTGAAGGGGGGCATCCAGGGGGCAAGTACTTGGGACATGGTGCAGCACTCACATCATTGTGGCTCCATGTGGGTGGTGCTGCCACAATGACATAAATCAGTGCAAATCAGGTCATCAAGCTTTAGACCCCCCGCAAATCAGGTCATCAAGCTTTAGACCCCCCCCCCCCCCCCCCCCTCCCCCCTTCCTCCCCCGGAGTTCTGGAAAGCTCATGTAATTTTCACGATTCCTTGATATTTGGGAGAGTAGGTAACTTACACCTATGAGACATTGTAAGAAAATTAATATAGGCTACACCCATTTCCACAAGGCATTTTCCCCACCAAACTGCAGAATGCTAAGGAGACACAGTAGTCAGTGGCGTAAGTTCTCCCCAGTTGCCCGGAGGCGAGATAAATATTGGTGCCACCCTATTTAGTATATTAAGTGCTCTGAAAAAAATGTATATACTGTATTTATACATTTAATTGTCTTTTATTTTAAATCACACATTTCTCAGCAGTCATACCCAGGATTAGAACCCATGACCTGTTACACTGACAGCAGACACTTTACTGATGGAGTTATTTGCTCCTGTAGAGGAAGTATGAGAATTCTAACTTTATGAAGTTACATGTAATTGTCAGAGAAGTATCTTCATATAGTTAGAATTATCATGCTAGTTCCTATACAGGATCAAATAGCTTCATCAGTAAGGTGTCTACTTCCAGTGTAATAGGTTGTGGTTTCTAATACTTAGTATGACACTTGTAAAATGTGTATATTCAGTATAATAAAGAGGGTGTGATGTGTAAGGTGCAGGGACCAGTGAGGAAGTCGGCCACTGAAAAGACAGCGACAGATATCAATTAACTTAATTCAATGGTGTCACAGAATGGGAGGAGAGGTGCCCCCCTTCAGAGCAGGAGCCCGGTGGCAGATGACTCCGTTGCCTCCCAGAGTTCTGCCTCTGACAGTAGTATTCCATGTGGCAAAATACAGTGTATAAATAGTTGTTTTATATCTAGAACAACCTTGATTTTTACAGTTTACAAATGTGCCGTGCTCCCTTAGCAGCTGTATATCTCACCAATTCTAGGTGTGAACACTCCGGCTCTGATTATCAGACACATCTGTGTAAGGAGTACGCTGTTTAAACTGCTTGTACATGAACCAGTCTTTGCCCCGCACTCTGGGCCTAATTCAGACCTGACGGCAGCAGCAAATTTGTTGGCAGTTGGGCAAAACCATGGGGGTCATTCCGAGTTGATCGCTCGCTGCCGTTTATCGCAGCGCAGCGAACAGGTTACTACTGCACATGTGTATGCACCGCGATGCGCAGGTGCGTCGTACGGGTACAAAGAGGACCGTTGCTGGGCGATGGATTTAACGAAGAATCCATTTGTACAGCCGATCGCAAGGAGATTGACAGGAAGAGGGCGTTTATGGGTGGCAACTGACCGTTTTCAGGGAGCGTTTGGAAAAACGCAGGTGTGTCCAAGCGTTTGCCAGGCGGGTGTCTGACGTCAATTCCAGGACCAAAAAGACTGAAGTGATCGCAAGAGCTGAGTAAGTCCAGAGCTACTCAGAAACTGAAAAAACTTTTTCGTCCCGCTCGGCTGCACATGCGTTCACGCACTTGCAAAGCGAAAATACACTCCCCCGTGGGCGGCGACTATGCGTTTGCACGGCTGCTAAAAGTAGCTAGCGAGCGATCAACTTGGAATGCTCCCCATATGCACTACAGGTACAGAGAGAGTTAGATTTGGGTGGGGTGTGTTCAAACTGAAATCTAAATTGCAGTGTAAAAATAAAGCAGCCAGTATTTACCCTGCACAGAAACAAAATAACCCACCCAAATCTAACTCTGTCTGCACATGTTATAACTGCCCCTCCTGCACTGCACATGGGCCCTCATTCCGAGTTGTTCGCTCGGTATTTTTCATCGCATCGCAGTGAGAATTCTCTTAGTGCGCATGCGTAATGTTCGCACTGCGCATGCGCCAAGTAACTTTACTATGAAGAAAGTAATTTTACTCACGGCTTTTTCATCGCTCCGGCGATCGCATTGTGATTGACAGGAAATGGGTGTTACTGGGCGGATGTATGGCGTTTTATGGGCGTGTGGCTGAAAACGCTACCGTTTCCGGAAAAAACGCAGGCGTGTCTGGAGAAACGGTGGGAGTGCTTGGCCGAACGCTGGGTGTGTTTCTGACGTCAGCCGGGACCGAAAAGCACTGAACTGATCGCACAGGCAGAGTAAGTCTGGAGTTACTCAGAAACTGCTAACTCGTTTTTGATCGCAAAAATGCGCATACATCGGTCGCACATTTAAGAAGTTTAGATTCACTCCCAGTAGGCGGCGGCTTAGCGTGTGTAACTCTGCTGAAATCGCCTTGCGAGCGAACAACTCGGAATGAGGGCCATGGTTTTGCCCAACTGCTAACAAATTTGCTGCTGCGATCAACTCTGAAAACAAAAAATACTTATGGGCCCTACACACCTGGCGATTGGCCGCCAAGGTGCCCGACGGCCGGCGGGCGACCCGGCAGTGGGGAGGAGTGAAGTTTCTTCACTCCCCCCGTCACCCGGCCCCATAGCCCTGCATGTGAGATTGTCCATATTGGCATGCATGTATAAGCGACCCGACACCAACGATGAACGAGCGCGGGGGTTGTGCATCGTTCATTGTTGGTGCATACACACTGAAAGATATGAACGATATCTCATTCATTAATCAACGAGATCGTTCATATCTTTCAGTGTTATCGCGTAGTGTGTAGGGCCTATTACATGTCATCTCCAGTGGCTACTTACAAACTGGAAACCGCTCATGTTTTTGGTGTAGATGGGAATATTTATCAACAAATGTATTATTCAATATTTTTGGGGCTGTCCTCTAATAGGGGGCGTAGTCACCCATAAAAAAAGCTCATGGTATAAAAAAAAGCTTTAAAAAAGCAGCCAGCCCAGAGCGCAGAATCTCCCTGCTCCGGCATGGGGAGCGTATAGCCTTTGGTTCCTTCAATCATGCCCGTTTACAATATACAGATTATTATGTTAATGAATTCCTCTCTACGGGTAGCAGTTGATTTACCGATGGACACAATACCCATGGTCATAATCCCGACAACCATTGACCGAAAGTCAAAATGCCGACATTCATTATGCCAACATGTTCAAAATGTCAACATAGTCAGAATTCAGACATTTTAAATGCCGAAATGTCAAAATGCTGCCATGCATTTTTAAAGATTTTTCCCCCCCAAAACAGACTTGTTCATACTTTACCATCCCAGTGGACTTGGAAAAGGAACATAATAGTCTGCCGATCGCAGCGAGGCACCGTGCCCGAAGCAAGGGGATGCACTACACTTAGACGGTGTCCATGTTGACCTATGTCGACACTGACACAAAAACAGAAAACTCATGTCGATATTTTGACATGTCGGCATTTCAAATGTCGGCATTCTGACTATGTCCGCATTTTGAATGTCTGTATTTTGACCTGACCTGTATTTTGACTGTAGGTCAATGGCTGTCGGGATTATGACCGTCGGTAAATCATACAGAACCCCTCTCTCAACAAGTGCTGCTATACAATCAGTGAATACCATTACTATAAGAACACATTAAATGACATCAAAAAGCATACACTTTGCCGTTATCAGACCTGAAGCAGCCCAATCTGCACCCTTGACCCAGTTTAACATATATTACTTATACCATCAAATGAATCATTCTGCTTGATCTACGAGAGAGTCTTCAGATGTGCCGCTCAAAAACACACAGAGCAAAGGAGACAATAAGAATAAAACATGGCAGCATATGCAGAAATAACCGGATGAAAGAAGTCAGGTTTTTATAAATGCAAACTAACCTATGTCTACTGGGGGTAGAAGCGCGAGAACAGGCTGGAGCTGTTGTTGTGTTTTAAAAACTCTTAAGGGGGTAAATCAGCTTCTGTCATTTTTCAAACACAGCCTGTAACACTACAGGAGCTGATTGGTCGGTACTTTATCTCTCTCCACTTTATCTTTCTCCAAGCTTTCATAAATCTCTTCCCTTTTTGGTGCTTTCAGGGCTGAGCTATTTTTTATTTCAATTCTTAGAGACATAGGGGGTCATTCCGACCCGATCGCAAGCTGCACTTCATGGTAGCCGTGCGATGGGGTCGGAACTGCGCATACGGGGCGGCCGCATTGCGCAGGCACGACCGCAAGAAGATTGACAGAAGGAAGGCGGAACTGGGCAGCAACTCACCGTTTTCGGGGAGTGGTGAGCCCAACGCAGGCGTTTGGAGGGCGGATGTCTGACGTCAATTCCTAGACCTGCAGCGCTGGATTGATCGCACAGGGTAAGTAAGTCTGACCCTGGTCTTCTTTTACACAAAACTTTTTTAGCTTAGCAGGGCTGCACAAGCGTTCGCAGCCCTGCTATGCAGAAATACACTTCCCCATAGGCGGCTACATGCAATCAACTCGGAACGACCCCTATAAGATGGTCATTGTATGCATAATCTATACCTTTCCTCTCTGATGTAGGCAGACATCACATGTCGCGTACAGTCAAAGAGGGATCCTCGGGATAAGAGGCCCCAGCAGGATTGAGAACTATGGAAGTAATACGTAGTGAGTAACGCCACCTTGGGGGACAGATGGAAAGCATAAAAGGCAGAATGGATGATCAAATAAGGAGTGTGACCTTGGGGGCTCAAAGGGGGGGATGTAAGTTGCAAAGGTAACTAAGATTAATAGGAAGCCGAAATCTGCTTGCTGCTTTTTCACTCAAGAGAAAACATTTCTCCAGTAAGAATATGAGGAAACGACACATAAATACAGTTACAGATTTCTGTAATAGAAAATAAAATGAATACTATAAATCGCATAGAACCTATGACGTAAGGCATTCCCGACTGTCAATTATAAGGGAATATTAGAGGTCACTTAGGAATTGCGTGACCATATAGAGACACAAGGTCAGGCTGGGGGTTATTATCCAGGTCACAAACCTCAGAGAGGACTTTTAATATCAGTATTCATTTACGGTAGGGAAGATGTTATTATTTGTACTGTAGTACACAGGGATTCCTAATGAACAGAGAAGCAATGGCATCAGGCGTCATTGTACATATGAATAATGGCATGTGTACTGTAAAAAGATAAATGGGATTATGTAATTTGCCAGATGATTGTTAGATGATATCTCTCTTGAGTAATGCAAACTACAAAAGTGTGATCCATTATTCGGAAACACTCTGAGCCCAATTCAGACCTGATCGCTTCTCTGCGAATTGGCAGAGGTTTGCGATCACATAGTCGCCGGCCAGAGTGAAAGTCTGCGCATGCCTTGCAAAAATCTCTGCATACACCGGTCATCTGCAAATCCGTTCCCAACTCACTCACCATCTAATGTTATTTCCAGTCTGTGCATAGACCCAGGACCTACCCCTATAGTCACGACCGGATTAAGCCTTGGGAGTGCCCGGGACACTTTAGACAGGGGGGGCCCCAGTGGAAGGGGGCTTGTATATAAGATTGTGCATACCTCCCAGCTTGACCCATTCCAGTAGGGACAAAATGCTCTCTACCTAGATTTTTTTCTTAGTATATGATTAATGTCACCTGTGTTGATCTGTTTATTAAGAAAGGTTTTAAAATACAGGTGATTGCAATCATAACTTAAGAGGGAAGTCCAGGCAGACTGCATTTTGTCCCTCCTGGAATGGGTCATGTTGGGATGTATGGCTTGTGTATAATAAATTTAGCCAAATGGTGTTTATATGATTTTAACTAAACACCTAATTGAAAGACAACTATTTTATAAAATGTTCTTGTAGTGGAATGAAGACAACTTGAACAACCTTAAAATACACATAAAAAAAATAAAATCTAGAATTTATCTTGTCACATATAAAAATAGCAGCAGCCTATGTACTACTTACACACTGGGACAGGACTCAGGAGGACTGTGTGTGTGTGACACCCAGTTGTGGAGAGAGCTGTAAGTGACTCAGGGATCCCACCTTGTGTCACTTACAGCTCTCTCCACCCTCCGATCTCTCCTCTGGTTGGGAAGCTCCATCGATAGTTTATGAAATCTGATACTCCTGTGTCTCTGCCTGCACTGCATACTGCCCTGCTCACATTCTGGCTGCCTGGTTCTGCTGTTACATAAGAGGGAAAGCTAGTGATGTCAGTATGCTCTGGACAGGGGGCTCCTTGACATAGGGGGGCCCGCGGTACAGTATGCCCTGCATCCTCCCCTTAATCTGGCTCTGCCTACAGTGCAATAGAATCAGACTGATCGTGGCCGGTGCTGACGTCACAACCCTCCCTGAAAACCTTGAGCACGCCTGCGTTTTTCCAGACACTCCCAGAAAGCGGTCAGTTACCACCCCTAAACGCCCACTTCCTGTCAATCAACTTGCATACGCCTAGCGATCAAAAAATTTGCTAGATTATTTCGCAGTTTGGCCTCGAACGTGCGCATTACAATCCATACGTTTGCACAGTTGATCGATAATCGGCCACCTTGCGAAATTGCATAACAGCAATCAAGTCTGAATCGGGCCCACTGTCCGGAACAGTTGAACACCAGCTGAACAGATGTACACCAGCAGGAGAAAAAGGATTGTGTTGCCGTTCCGAAAATACACAGACTTGGTTGGCGAGATTCATCCTGCAATCATTAATACTGCTAAACTATGTCATGATGAGATGGTGAATGCCAAGGGAAGACCATTCAAATGTAAATGAAATTAAATTTAGTTTAATTTTGGCATGGTGGTCCAACCCTTTTGTGGAGCATTATTTATAACTAGTTACCAGCCCGTCAAAATGACGGAACAACATAACAGTAATGACAGTGTCGGCTGTGCGTGCCTAAACGGAGCAACACTTGAATTTATCCGTCGGGCGCCATTTAGTGGCCGCCGGAATGCAAAACAGTTGAATTCCCCCCATAGAGATGAGGAGCAGCGTTCGCCTTTTGCCTTTTATTATACAGGGTACATTTTTCAACAAGGTATACAAGAATGGGACTCTATTTACAACCTGAAAAATTTAATGCACAGTATTTATTCTACTATATGCGCACACTGTAGCAAGCCACCAGCGCAAAGGCTCGCATGACATTTCACAAATGTCAGATTGAAATATAAATGTCTGCAAATGGCTCTTGTTAAGTGTTGCAGCTTTAAATGTTAAAGGACAAATCCACTTGGATAGACTACAGAGCAGTATTGCACTGTAGGAAAGTTAGGCCGTACAGATGCCTATCTATGGCTGACCCCCAACATCAAGTCAATGAGTCAACCTCAGTGGTTTAAAATGTGAAATATTATTTGCATAACACTCGCTGTTATTTGCAACTGGTCAATTGTGAACTGTGTGTAGAGCCTATCAAAATCTTATAAATTAGAACAATAGAATGCTTTAAAATCAAATTAAGGCCCGTGGAAAATATTTTAGAGGCGGACACCTGGTGTATCAATAGTTAATGATATCATGAGTCTGTTAGTAGGACAGTGATTCAAGTAACAAAGAGTTTAGGTGCAGTATACACTATGTCCCGAATGAGCGGCTATGACAGATGGATCACTAAGACATAACATGTTTTAAATGATAGATCCAACTTCATTTAGGGCTTAAATGTGTAACATAGGGCTACAGTATACTGTGCTATTAAAGAAATGATGAAGTCCAAGCAATGAAACGCGTTAGGACGTGGCCTAACGTTTGAAGGGGTAATAAGGCATTCTGCTGCGGTTAATGCCATACGGTGTGTGACACCTTTACCCTACCATTGAATTGACTGCCACCTTTGGTACGTGTGTATTCATATGTAAATGTTCAAATAAATATATTTGTAACTGTTACATGCACTACGAAGAGCCCCTAATCACATATAGATATATATCTATATATATATATATCTATATATATATATATATATATATATGTATGTATATAGATATATATGTTCTATGTATACCCTGATGGCAGAGTAAAATCCTAAATGTTGTAACTGCATCACAAGTCCTTTTTGTTGCATATATATATATATATATATATATATATTCCATACACTATCAATCCATAATCAATCACATAAGACCCTAACTAAAAATCCTAGCATAAATGTATTTTTAATAGAGATGAGCGGATTCGGTTTTACTCGGTTTTACTCGGTTCTCAAAACCGAATCTTATTGGCTATCCAAAACACGTGACATCCGTGAGCCAATTAGATGCCGTTTTGAGAACCGAGTAAAACCGAGTAAAACCGAACCCGCTCATCTCTAATTTTTAATAGTGCTTATTATTCATTTCCTTTCCTTAGAAGTACTTTTAATATTATACAGTGACTGTGCTTTGTGCTGAAGTTCACACGTCTTTAAAATAAATTTTTCTTTATGTATGTAATCAGCTGATTATTAAAATTCTTACTGATGAAGTAACTTCTGGTGATAAAACACATGTAATTCATAAAGCAGTGTCAATATCATCACTAATAAAACATTTTTCATTCCTTACAGAGCTGTTTGTGTATTCCATTAAAGAGAGGGCACGGCAGTCAGTTTATCACTTAAGCTAGCCCACGCTTCATGGAGTGAAGAATTATTCTTACGAAGCGATTCCATTCGGCAGATTCCACGCAAGAACTTTTCAGTGGGATCTGCTGGACAAATGGTCCGGATCGCATCTTCAAATGCATCAGTGGATAACCCTGTCTCCAAGGACAAGGGTGTCTCTCCTGTGGTGGTCACTGGATCTAGGGTAAATTAGACAGAAGACAAGATTAAAGTTACTACTCACATGGGTTATTTAATGGGAATCGGGGGAGGTTGGGTTAACACGGGGGACAGAGGGTCCATTCTGATCACCATACCCAAACCCAGTATAAAGATAGATCCACAGAGATATCCTACCATGAAAACACTAGACCATCTAGATTAGATCAAGGAGCAGGACCTAAAGAGAGGACATATGAAGATCCTGGGGAACACACCTCAAATGGGTGTTTTTTTAGAACAGCGAATAAGGAGATTCCCAAGGGACCAATACCTAGACAGAGACCTATCACTAGGTGTTTGCACCCCCACTGAACAGCACCAAAAACTGTACACTATGGCTTGAACCAACTTCTGGACGTTCTAAGAGGCGGACTATCAAGAATTTTTTACCAACTTCACCATTCTTGTTGCCTTGGCCGCAAAACAACTCATGACACCGTATATCTACTGAGGACAATTGCCTTCTGGAACCATGAACATAACACAGGATCCTGCCTCCAACGGTGACTATTGTGGTAACACACTCTTTCCCGACGAACTGTGCCTTATACTCGAGTATATTGAACTATGAGCCTAATTCAGACCTGATAGCAGCAGCAAATCTGTTCTCTAATGGGCAAAACCATGTGCACTGCATGGTGGGGAAGGGGGGCAGATATAATATGTGCAGAAAGAGTCAAGGGGGGTACACACGGAGAGATCCTTAGATTTTAATCACGGATCTCTTGTGTGTATGCCCCACAGCGATAGTGATGCGCGGCGCTATCGCCGGTGCTAGATTGCCTGCAATCTAGGACATCGCTCATTTCACCCGCTGGGTGAAATGAGCGCCCCCCCCCCCCCCCTTCCTCGCTGAGCACACATTGTGCTGTGCTGAGCGGGGGGGAGAGATGTGTGCTGAGCGGTCACTGATAGATTGCTCAGAACACATCTCTGGGTGTGCAGGGCCCTTTAGATTTGGGTGGGATGTGTTCAAACTGAAATCTAAATTGCAGTGTGAAAATAAAGCAGCCAGTATTTACCCTGCACAGAAACAATATAACCCACCCAAATCTAACTATCTCTGCACGTTATATCTGCCCCACCTGCAGTGCACATGGTTTTGTCCATTAGAGAACAAATTTGCTGCTGCAATCAGGTCTGAATTAGGCCCCATATCATCTTAATAGCCACAGTCCAGAATTGCTATAGGAACAAGCTTCATTATATGTTGTTACTACTTGTGCTGTGTGAGTGTATAACAATATATATATATATATATATATATACTTTTTATATTTATTCCTGTGACATTTTACATTTTTAAAACTATATACGTATGTTAAAGAGATACAACTTTTATTCAGGCAATATGTTAACTATTAATTCTTAAGCGCTGCTTTCTATTTGCTTCAGCCCATACTTCATGAGTGGGTGGGAGGAATTCAAACATTGCCACCTACATAAAAGCAGTACCTACACATTAACTGACTCACATCTAGTGGAATTATCTCTCTAGGGCCTGTATGTAATAACAAGGTAATTTTGGACTTCGGATGGTTGATTTTTAAAAAGTTTAAAGAGTCTTCTCTTACTTAAACATGAGCTTGCAGTTGGATACAGAACTTCTTTTTAAGCTGCTTTTAAATACAGTCAAGAACCTCTTTTGTTTTTGTTCCTCGTCTGCTCATCCATTATGTCGCTCAGTTTTAAAGAGGGCGGGGAAAGAACAAACTGTAGCCAATGAGTTTATCAGAATGTTTACCGCAGCACAGAGCTAATCAGCAGCAGAGTGTGCTGCTCTTGGCCGAAGCTGATGTGAGAAGGGGAATGGGGGAAATGAAGGAAGCCAGAGACTGAGAGTTATATAATGTAACATGCAGGTTTCTCCAGGAGCACAAGGTTTAATAGTGTTAAATACTGGAAGGAGCAGGGTCCATAGCAGCACAGCAGGAAAACTTTTCATACATTCAACTTTTATATGTAAAGGAGTAAGGGGTCTTCTTATTGCTGGTAGAAATATAGTTTTATTACTCTCAAATCACCACAATGTGTGGACGTTTCAGTCATCAGAATGTGACCTTTCTCAAGACAAATACACTGACAGGATAGAGTGTTTTTTTATAACTATATGGGGGGGGGGGGGAGGGATTTTTAGATCTCACACTGGGAGACAATTTGTCTAGAAACAGCCCTGGACATGGGTAAGGTTAATATACGGCTGAGGCAGTGGTTCCCCAAATTTTTTGATCACGGTGCGCTAGAGTATCAGAATTTTTTTTCACGGCACCCCTAGGCCAAACATTTCTTATTAAGAAATTTAGAAAAGATGAAATTAAGTAAATTGGGTTTATATGTCACCCTTAGGTTCCGTTATGTGGTGAGGGACAAGATTCACTTCTGTTTGTCCAAACATTTTATAATTGGTAGCCACCTGCACTGGTTTTGCCTATCACATTGACCAGAAATAATTTGATTTGCCCTGGACCAAGAGAGTTCCGGAAAAAGAAGGAGGCAGAGAAAGATGCAGGGCGAGTGGAAACGTGGGTGGTATGATAAGAGGACTACAATGCAACAGACATCTAGCACAAATCTATAGGTGGTCACCTGCATCCTGATATTCACACACTCATGAGCCCAAGGCCAGTAGTTGGATGTGACGTTGATGCAATGTCCAAAAAATGTGTGTGATCCTTACAGGTGTGGCATGATTGTATCAGATTGATACTGTGCTGGGTGACTGGGTTAGTAACTGATACTGTACTGATTAGTGATGGGGAAGTCTAGGGTCAATTCCCCATGCAGCGTTCGTTTTAGTATGTTGGTATACAGTGATAAAGCGCACTCTACAGTACTTAACTGAAGCAGGACCTTGCACAATACATTAGTAGAGTCACCTACTGATAGCAATGATGGAGTCCCAAGTAGGATTCTTTTGGTACCTTGGATGCTGCCTGAAGAAGTGTCTTCTCTTCCCGAGGCATAGATCAGCTACATGAGCTAGCAGCAAAGTGCTCTAGAGCCAGTAATGGTAGAATCGCTGCTTATTATTCCCAGGGACGGTGGCTACCCTGTTACTGCCTTATATGGCAGATAGATGACATTGACAAGATGCCCCCACTCAGTAGAGAGATCACTGGTGAAAAATGGTAGATTGTGGTGTATAATACTGCTATAGAATACTGCAGAAGGTTGTCCTTTTGTATTGTTGTTACCTTAAGATTAAACATCTACCTTACTTACAGGACACTGACTGAGGATATCGACCCTCATCCACTAGCCCAAGGTGCTCTATGTCATGTGGAAGCATTTTTCGATGTACTCAGCAAACCTGTCCAGAGACTCCTACTAGGATCTCCACCATCATCATCTCCAGCAGGGCACCCGGCAGCCATTCAGCCAAGCCACCACATGACCAAGCATATGCTGAGACTATTACCAATGTCATCCAGAAGCCTGTGGTCCAGGGATACAAACCAGTGACCCCAACATAACTCTGTGCAGAGAACTTTGCAGCTAGGCCACTGAGCCAGCACATGCCCCTACTCAGACTTTCTCAATGTCTTCAACCACCCAGCTGCAACTTTCAAGGCACTACGATAAAAAGAAGCTAGGCAGGACTCAAACCAGGATACTCACTATGCTGCATATAGAGTAACTGACTGTTAGCTCACTGATCCAGGTTACACTGTGTCTGTCTTGGGATATGTGCCCAGTGTTTACAATCATGGAGGAAGAGAAATGCAGATGCACAATCTTAGCACTAAGAACACGGATAGTAAAAATAATTTAAATAAACCCTCACAATTAACATGGAGTATAATTGAAGTTCTTAGCACACATTTGTGCAAATATGCGGGCCCATGTACCGCGGCCAGGTGACTTCATCACATGGGTCCCTAACATTCCTAATACTATCACATTCTATAAATTTATTCAGGACTTACCTCTAAATAGGGCCTTATCAATGTGTGATCTGAAATGCAGGAACCCAGCTAATTAAAACACCTGAGGGTGAATGGGAGGAGTGCCAATCCAGAGGAAGGAAGCCTTGCCTTCCAGTGTACAATATATACACAAATATAGTGGAAAAAGGGGGGGACCTGGACTGCACATCCTATTATAAAAATATCAAGAGGCGCTATCATGCTGAGGCTTCTAATACTATGCTGGAAGAAGAGAGATGCAGATGCACACTCTTAGCACTAAGAACATGGATAATAAAAATAATTTAAATAAACCCTCACAATTAACATGGAGTATAACTGAAGTTCTTAGCACACATTTGCAAAATATGCGGCCCATGTGATAGTATTAGGAATGTTAGGGACCCATGTGATGAAGTCACCTGGCCGCGGCGGCGGTACATGGGCCCGCATATTTGCGCAAATGTGTGCTAAGAACTTCAATTATACTCCATGTTAATTGTGAGGGTTTATTGAAATTATTTTTACTATCCGTGTTCTTAGTGCTAAGAGTGTGCATCTGCATCTCTCTTCCTCCAGCATAGTATTAGAAGCCTCAGCATGATAGCACCTCTTGATATTTTTATAATAGGATATGCAGTCCAGGTCCCCCCCCCCCCCTTTTCCAGTGTTTACAATCAGCCTGCTGCAACAGTCAAGGTGCTAAAGTTAAAGAAAGAAAGCCTGAGCCTTAACTATCACTGCCTCTGGCACCTGGTTATGTTATGCATCCATCATGAGTTATCATTGGTCAGACTGTATTTCACCATTACAGTGTCCCACTTTTTTGTTATCCTTGTTTTATTCCTGTATTGTTCTTCTCTCTAACTCCCTCTCTTGATACTCTCCTCATGCTCCCTCTGTATCCGCCAAGATTAATCGACTTATCCTGTAATGGACTACCAGCCTCTCCAGCAATAAAAGGGAGTTAATGCAGTTTAAATGATATGATAATCATCGCAAACCAGGCAGGATCAGAAATTATACTGATAGATCCAAAGAGACAGACTATAAAATATGTCATTCAATAGAAGCCAATAATTTAATCCCCGGCTATTATTTCCAGCTGCTGAAATCAGCTGGTTGTGCTTCTGCAAAATTACTTCATGCCAAGACAGGAGGAAGAGAATGTAGCATACACAGGTTACTTTGGGTGTTCTAAAGATGGCATATCGAACAGAAAGAGGTGTAATAGTCAGCAGCCCTAATTTCTTTTCCAAATAGGTTTCATTTACGTTATTCCTTCATACACATTTCCCGTAGCCATCGTCATCCTCACAACCAGTTTTCTCTTTACTGATCTCATTAACACTAGTCCCTTTCTTTATATCACTCCATCCTAATTATTTTATTTTTGACCCCTTTTTAATCCTACATCTTCTCTTATATATCTGCCTACCTGTTACCCCAACACATTGACTCACTACTTCCTCATTTCTTAACTTCATTGAGTCCATTGTTGATGTCCATCTTTCTGAGCCTCTATAATCTCCTTCCTTTTTCGTTAAAGTCTCTTTGTTTTGTACCTTTCTTTCCCAAGGATCTTCTACTTGGCTAAGCTTCCTCTACCTCTTTGCTTTTACCGCCACCATGCTTGATCTTCGGCTACCTTTCCTTGTTTAATTTAATATCTTCGTAAAACATATATTCTTGCAAAGCAGAAACTGGCACTTGAGGTCTAAAAAAACCATCAAAAGAGTTTTTGTGATGACATCAATGTTTCGGTTGCTCTTGGAACCTGCCTTGAAAAAATATTTCAAGGAGAACTGAGATGTTGATGGTGTAATAATAAATCTTTTTGATTTTTTTTTCTTCCAGTCTCTGCTTTGCAAGAATAGTCATTAAATATACTGTGGGCACTTTTCTGGATTACTGGCCGGAGTGTACTTTCTGCACTTTAGGTAGATGAAATTATTGACGTAAATACAATTTAATTTGCTAAGATTTCATTGGTCAATCTAGTTATTTTTTTAGCGCATTGGAAAACAATCATCCTAAATGTGACTGTCTGTATGGGTTGGATTTGACCAGGAAGAAGAGAAAATGACACTGGTTGATAGTTATCATTAGCATATGGGTAATGCCAGAAGAGCTACATTTGTCGGTGCACGAGTTCCCAAATATTCATACTACCATTATGTCTACACACAACATGTTGGGGCAGGGGTACATGAACACACAATCATTTCAAAAAGTTGTTTCCTAAATGTAACATCATTGGTGAATCCTGACATAGTGAGAAGCACGTGTAGCTTAAATTACATTGCAATACATTTCTTTAACCTGCCATCTGAGGAACCAGGTCTGTGCAATTTGGTTGCCCAAGTGCTGGATTAGAACAATTGCATTGTACACCAATGACTGTAACATTGCACAGACCTTCTGAAGACATTGTGTAGAGGAGCAACATTGTATTCAATTCCTTATGGGTTCTACACATTGGCCGATTTGCCGCCGAGGTGCCCGATGGCCGATCCATCCGACCCAGCGGTGTGTGTGTGGGGTGTGACGGGGGGAGTGAAGTGTCTTCACTCCCTGATATCACCCGGCCTCATAGCCCTGTATGCTCATATGGACGATATTGTCCATTTTGGCTTGCAGGTATAAATGAGCCGGCACCAACGATGAACGACTGCGGGACCGCGCATCGTTCATCGTTGGTGCCTACACACTGAAAGATATGAACAATTTCTCATTCATTACTGAACGAGATTGTTCATATCGGCCGCACACATCGCCAAGTGTCTAGGGCCCTTTAGACAGCAAGTTACCATGGCTTTCATTAGCAGGAAAAGGCGTCAAGCCAATCAGAGGCAGGCGGATTAATACACAGTTTGGACTAAACACATGAAAGCACCAAATAAATAATGAAAGAACGCTTGTGCATGAAATGGACTTAATTATTAGCCTCCCCCCTACAGAGAAACTCGCAGATCACTGAATTCCTGGCCCCCTCCCTGTCTCCTCTTCAGAGGACAGAGATGCCAGAGGGACATACACTTCTTTGATATTTCACTGTCCCCATTAATGGAAGGAAAACCTCAGATTGCTCCCAGGCTTTAATTTCACACGGCAAGTTGTTCCACCGCTGCACATGGGCACTTGTATGTCCTGTTAACTCTGCCATATGTCAAGTTAGGAACAGATTCAGGTGAAAGGGGGCAGGGAGCAGGCCGCAGGCAGATAGGACGGTGGTTACGTTTTCTTCTGGGTAAATAAACGAAGTAATTGAACACCTACAAATGAAATGGACAAAAATATAGTGACAAATTAAATTTAACTCATGACGTAGCCACTGTGGGTCATTGATAATTTGTAGGGTGCAGCGTATCTTGGTTGCCGAAATAGCTATAGGGCTAAATGTAATAGCCAGGTTGGTTTTGCCTTGTAAATGATTGCTGCTTTAAAAAAAATGGTCAGACTCACACAAAGGGGGCAATTCAGACCTGTTCGTGGCAGCAAATTTGTTAGCAGTTGGGCAAAACCATGGGGGTGATTCAGACCTGATCACACGCAGGCGTTTTTTTTTGTTTTTTTTGCAGTGCTGCGATCAGGTAGTTGCCGCCTACAGGGGGAGGGGGTAATCGCTGTGCAGGGGTGCGATCGCTTGTGCAGAGAGCTGAACAAAAAAAAGTTTGTGCAGTCTCTGCACAGCTCAGGACTTACTCAGCCGCTGCAACGATCAACCCCTGATAAGAACTAATGCAGTTTCGATGTTCACTTTATCTATGTGTTCTTATTCATGAAAATAATAATAATGAATCACAAGTGTAAATCATACTCTGTATTGATGTTGAAAAAATGCTAATATCAGTTTGATGTAACAATTAAACTTTTATTTCCGGAGTCACAGTGCTCCTTGTAGATACTTGGTAAATATAAGGTTAACTTTGTAACTAATTGGGGTTATTTCAGTCCATGCAATTGCGTGAAATCTCTCCTGTAAAATAATTATCAGGAGTACTTGACCTCTTTCAAAGGTCCAAAGAATCATTTTTATCTACAAACGACTGGCACAGCAATGGGTACGAGATTTGCTCCGAGCTATGCCAATCTGTTCATGGGTTGGTGGGAGGACCAACACATTTGGAACCATCATAGTCTTGGAGCAAATCTCGTACTGTGGACTAGGTACATAGATGATGTATTCTTTCTATGGCACGGGGATGAAGATGGATTAAAGGACTTTTTGAAATATCTTAACGATAATAACAACAACCTGATTTTCACTGCGAACTACAGCAAAACGAGAATAGAATTCCTGGACTTGGAGATATTCATAAAAGAAGGAGAAATACAGACAAAAACCTACAAGAAACCAGTTGATGTAAACAGCTTCATACTCTCAACAAGTGGGCATCACCCAAACTGGCTCCAGACAGTACCCAAAGGACAATTTACAAGACTGAGGAGAAATTGCTCCAGGATGGAAGATTTCAAAACACAAGGAGAAGAACTCACTACACAATTTTTGGAGAAAAAATATGATGAAGAAATGGTAAAGAAAGCGTTCACCGAAGTTACAGCTTATGAAAGGGCTGATTTATTAAAATACAAGAAACAGAACAAGAAAAAAGAAAACAAGGAGGAGATAGTTTTCATTACAGGTTACTCCAAACAAGCAACACAATTGAAAAAAATCCTAAAGAAAAACTGGCCTCTTCTAATGGAGGATGAGACATTAGCGGACAAACTTCCAACAAAACCCAGACTAGTCTTCAGAAAGGCCCCAGATATAAAGAAGACATTGGTACACAATCACATCCCCCCTAGACGGCAGAAGCAGATGACACTAACAGGTGTAGACCCCAAAAAAGGTTTCTATTACTGTGGCACATGTCTAGGCTGCACCAATGCAAGAAATAGAAGCACAAAACCAACAACACAGTTCACATCAAACACCACCAAAAAAGAATATGAAGTGAGGAACAGGATAACATGCAACAGCAAAGGTGTTATATACCTAATAGAATGTGACTGTCACAAACAATATGTGGGCAGAACGATAAGGACACTTAAAACACGAATAAGTGAACACATTAGAAATATAAAAAAAGGATCAGAAGAGCATAACTTATCAAGGCATTTCAGAGAATTCCATGAGAGCGATCCAAGCTCTCTGAGATTCATTGGCATAGAAGAGGTAACACCAAACTGGAGAGGAGGAAACTTTATGAACAAGATCAACAGGACAGAACTTAAATGGATGTATGAATTGAAAACATTCACACCTCGGGGACTAAATCTTGACAATGAAGTCAGATCCATCATTTGCAAGAAGAACTAGAATCCTAATAGGGGGCAGTTAACCATAGCCTACAGCTGATTCCGTAAGAAAAAACAGAGTAACACACAAGAGTAACTCGACAAGAGTCCCAATCATCGTGGGATGAGCATAGACCCAATATACGAGGGATCAGTATACAATAATAATATCAGGAACACATGGGCACTTTGGACATAGGTTAACAAAGATTCATTCAGATTCAATTAATTATTCCATATCTTCACACCACATACCAACCACCCTTCTCCAACCGGTATCCACCTACGTACCCTCCCCTTTTTCTCCTTCCTTCCCCTTTAAATTCAACACAGTTCCCCCCCCACTTTCACTCCCGTACCTTCCCCCCCCCCCCCCCCCACTCCTCCCTCATGATCCATATAACCAATTAATCCTACCCACAGTGAAAGCATCTGGCTCCGCCAACATAACATAAATCATTGTACTTAAAAATAAAACACAAATCAGATATGGTATATGGTATGAAAAAACGTTAGACAAACACTATATTCATTTACTAGGTTCCTATAGTGATTATCTCTTCATTCCATAATAGTAAGTTTATTATGAGGGATGCACACGTATAATCCCATCAGGGATTACAACTATCAGGGTCATTCCACATATGAAACTGACACTTATAAGGGTTGTCAGTCTGTATTTATTCCACGAGATTGAAAGGTTGGCATTGTCGGTGTTTTATATTTTCACCAAAACATGGTATGTTTCACTAAAACATCAGAATGACTAATAAGGAGGCTCATATGCATTGTCAAAGCTGCAACTGAAATACTGCATCAAATGTAAAACGTACTAACGTTTAAATCAAAACAGACAGGATCAATTACAACCAAGCATGCGTTCCTGATTAACCAACAATCAATCAATTAATTGCAGCCAATCAGAAATTAGGAGGGACCATATAAAGAGTCCCATGCAGCCCAGAATGATACACTGCTCCCAGAGGAAGGCCAATTAAGGCTGAAACGCGTTGGAGAAAAACGACACATCTAACACATCTAACATCTAGCATCATTCGAACACCCGCTGTAAAGATCAGCCGCTTCCAGATCCCACAGTCTCCTTCACTGGCCAGTGAAGTAGAGCCGCCGTGGGTGCTGCAGCGCGCCGGGGACCGAACGCCAGTAACAGGCTGACAGTGCCCGGAAGTGCCGTAGCCGCCGGTGATTCCGCCGCCCCGAAGGTCCGTGCCTCGGTGTGCAGGCTGCACACAGGGGCTCTGCGCCGGCCGCGGGGAGAGAGACGGAGGGACAGACGAACGGACACAGCGGGGGACGAGAGGCTAAGACGACAAGAGGAAGAAGGGTAAGTATATGCACCTGAGGGTTACGGGACGCCGCACCCCCAGAACATATATCCCCCAACTCACATCTCCATTGACATTTATACCAGGAAATTCACTGCGATCAGCAGGACTAAAAGACGGCCCTAATTAGGGCAGTGATAACACATTTAAGATTAAACGTTAGAACTTTTGCGATCAGCAATTGAACCCTTTTTATTTCTATGTTTTGTTTTTATTTTTTCATTATTTTTAATTTTATGTTGTTTTCATGGTTTTTTCGGCTAGTAATCTGGACACATTAATTTGGACCTTTGAAAGAGGTCAAGTACTCCTGATAATTATTTTACAGGAGAGATTTCACGCAATTGCATGGACTGAAATAACCCCAATTAGTTACAAAGTTAACCTTATATTTACCAAGTATCTACAAGGAGCACTGTGACTCCGGAAATAAAAGTTTAATTGTTACATCAAACTGATATTAGCATTTTTTCAACATCAATACAGAGTATGATTTACACTTGTGATTCATTATTATTATTTTCATGAATAAGAACACATAGATAAAGTGAACATCGAAACTGCATTAGTTCTTATCAGGGGTTGAGCGCTGTGTTGTTTATACTCTGCAAACTTTTCCAGTAGGTTAGATCACCTACAAACATCAGCAGCTCGCCACACCCAATAGGGGGTTGACATTACCTCAGTGCGCAGGTGGTAACCCTCCAAAGCTGCAACGATCAAGCCTGGAGCTGACATCAGGAACCCTCCCTTGAAATGGCTGGACACGCCTGCTTTCGCCCGGACACTCCTTAAAAACGGTCAGTTGACACCCACAAACGGCCTCCTCCTGTCAATCTTCTTGCGATCTGTCGCCGGCGGCCAACGCGCCTGTGCATTGTGGAGCATATGCATGCGCAGTTCAGACCCGATTGCACCGCTGCAAAAAAAAAAACAACTAGCGTGCGATCGGGTCTGAGTGACCCCGCCCCCCCCATGTGCACTGCAGGGGAAGCAGATATAACATGTGCAGAGAGAGTAGATTTGGGTGTGGTGTGTTCAAACTGAAATCTAAATTGCAGTGTAAAAATAAAGCAGCCAGTATTCACCCTGCACAGAAACAATAAAACCCACCCAAATCTAACTCTCTCTGCACATGTGATATCTGCAGTGCACATGGTTTTGCCCAACTACTAACAAATTTGCTGCTACAATCAGGTCTGAATTAGGCCCAAAGTCCTGTACCTGAATGTACGTTCAGTACCTGTGTATGCTGTAATACTGAGCGGACCTTTTTTGAGCGCACTATTAGCCACCTTCCAGTAACCACCTATAGCCACCTTCCAGCCCCAACAAAGAACATCCATCACTTCCTGCCCTGTACAGATACCGTCTGCTCGATCGCGCGTGTGTAATGGATGCGCAGTAGGGGTTTACACAACTTATCACCAATGCACAGTTGCAATTAATCGCACAGCTTTGAATCCGGCTTCTAATACAATGAGCACTTTGAGATTATAGATTTGCAGAATGAGGGGGGTTAACGACAGGGGCAAACTCAGGATTTCTGAAGGGGAGTTTACAATTCCAATTTATTGAATTTAGAGCGATTGTCGCCAGCCCAAGAAGGATGCATAATTAGCATGTAACAAGCTATAATCTGCCCCAAACAGAGCAATTTACGTAATACCGTACGCGGTCAGACATACGCAGGCCCAATGATCAGGGTATCCCACTTACCAGTTTCTCTTTCTGGTGCAACGATTGACCACTCAGATCCACAGACACACACAGCAGACTTGGTAGGGAAATCTGCTGCCACTGGGTATGTGCAGCAGCTCCATTTCACCCTTTAAACTGCATGTAATAGCTGATGGCTAGGCTTGTGGGGGAGGGGAGTTTCTGGGCAACGGGAACCCCCCCCCCCCCTGCATTTCTGCATTTGCCTATGAGCTTTGATACAAGTTTATCCTTGGGCAGCAGAAGGTAAGGGAACTCACATTCACATGTAAGAAAAAGAAGGTTGTGGGGTTAAAAAAAAAAAAAAGACAATGATAATGGAAATCCATGTAACAATTCCAGTTACAAGTGTTACAGTTAATGCATTTCTGAGTATTGATATCAATTTGCAATTTGATCACAAATCACGTTTTGAAAAGTTCACTCATCTATATAATAAAATGTAGATGGGCAATAATTTGTTAGACCAGTGTTAGGATCTCCTGCTCTGTGCTGCCACGTCGCCATGGCAACCGGGAGGCAAGTGTTAGCGAAGTAACCTGAGCGCAGCTGATACTCCGGTCCGGGTTTTTACTGTGTAGTGGTTACAGGCTCTGTGCACGGCGGGGAATCCGGCGCTGGTTTTGTGCTCACAGTCTGTGAGGTCTGAGTGGGGCGTGGATAGCACCTGCTATATAAACCATCCTCTCAGGCTAGGCAAATGCTGCTGAATCTTTGTTTGTTAGTCAGTTCCAGAGAGTTAGCTAGTACTGTGTGACTTTGTATTTACTTGTTGCTTACTGCGAATAGGCCTTGGGATTCGGTACTTCATTCTGCCAATCCGGACCTAGCAGTAAGACTGGAGTCAGTTGTTTGACCTGCTGGGGTTCTTTTGCTATTCTGTGAACCCAGCAGGTTTGCGGCTGTACTCTCAGACCTGCTTGCTTAATCCTCCCTCACTGTGCAGGGCGTCCAGGTGTCAGTTTAGTGGCAGTAAGCTGAACCTGTGCCCTGCAAGTGGGGGTTAGGATTGTGGATACTCTCCTTGTGTCTATATTTCTATCTCTGACCAAGGAGTTTATTCCCACACCCGTTGGTAACCCTTTGGGGTTTTTTCTGTTGCTCTTAGCAACATCATTTCAGGTGCTCCACATGTGAAATCACTACACATCGCTTCATTGTCCGCTCTATTCCATCTGAGCATTCCTGACACTAGGGAGACACCCAATTCCTGAGCCTTTGGGCTTCCCCGTTCACTTTGTGTTTATTAGTTATTCCATCACCTCCTGTGTATGTTATGTTATAGTGTCTGTGAGTTCGTTTGCTTTGCTTCCCTCTCTGTTCATACACCGGTATACTCCTGTTAGCACTGGTGTGCGTAACATATTCTGCAGCCCTACTCCTGTTGAAATTTTGTGGGAATATGGAGCATACCCCTCAAAATACTTTGCAACAGGTGGTCGATCAGGTGCAGGTCCTGACTCGACAATTTAATGAGATGTCCATTAAAATGAACACCCCGCAGGCCGCTAGCAGAGCTCCCGCTGCTGCAAGTTCAGGGGTTAAGGAGCCGAAAGTAAATCTCCCGGATCGTTTTTCTGGAGATCGCTCGCAGTTCTTTTGTTTCAAGGAGAGCTGTAAGCTATATTTCAGGCTTAGGCCCCAGTCTTCTGGGTCGGAGATTCAGCGGGTGGGCATGGTGATTTCCTTGCTACAAGGAGACCCACAGGTCTGGGCATATGGGTTACAGCCTGACTGTCCGTCGCTTAAAAGTGTTGATGCTTTTTTTACGGCACTGGGCATTTTGTATGATGACCCTGACAAGATGGCTTCAGCCAAGGCTCAGATTACGGTTCTTAAGCAAGGGCGACGGCCAGCTGAGGTTTATAGTACGGAGTTTCGGAGGTTGGCTCATGATACACAGTGGAATGACCCAGCCCTGAGAAACCAGTACCGAAGGGGCCTTTCTGACCAGATAAAGGACCAACTGGTACAATATCCCTCGCCTGATAGCTTAGATCAGCTCATGCAGTTATCCATCCGGGTGGATAGACGGCTGAGAGAGCGTAGGCTTGAAAGGGAGACCGCAGTTTCCTTTTTTCCCAAGGGAACCTCAGACTCTGAGGAATATTCCGAGGAGCCTATGCAGATTGGGGCTACCCGCCTCTCCTCGCGTGAGAAGACACGGAGGAGACAGCAGGGTTTGTGTTTGTACTGTGGGAATAAAGGTCATGTTGTAGTATCATGCCCAGAAAAAACGGAAAACTTCAGGGCCTGAGGGTGATGGGAAATATCCTGTCAGGCCAGAAGTCAGAATTTCCCAAAAAGACTTTTCTCATTCCGGTGACTTTGGAGATCCTCGGTCAAACTGTCAAGACTGAGGCCTTTGTTGACAGTGGGGCCGATGGGGTTTTCATGGACCGTCAATTCGCCCTGGAACACTCTGTTCCCTCAGTACCTTTGGCATCAGAGATTGAGATCTGTGGGTTAAACGGGGAACCATTGTCCCAGGGTAAAATTACCTCCTGCACCAGCCAAATTCCTTTGTTTATTGGAGCCACACACTCTGAAAAATTGTCTTTTTATGTGACTGTCTGTTCTTTTGCCCCATTGGTTTTGGGGTTACCCTGGTTAAGAGCCCATAACCCTCAATTTGACTGGGTCTCTGGGGAGATTCTTAGTTGGGGTAGTGATTGTTTCAGGAGTTGCTTGAGCCTTCCAGTCAGGCTCTCGCAGCTAAGTTTGCCAGGATTGCCAGGATGTTATGCAGATTTTGCGGATGTGTTCTCCAAAAAAGTTGCGGAGGTACTGCCTCCCCATCGCCCCTATGACTGTGCCATTGATTTGTTGCCGGATGCTAAGCTTCCCAAGAGCAGGTTGTACTCCCTGTCACGTCCTGAGACTCAGGCTATGGCAGAGTACATTCAGTTGAACTTGGCTAAGGGATTTATCAGACCCTCACAGTCCCCAGTTGGGTCGGGGTTCTTTTTCGTGGGTAAAAAGGACGGTTCGTTGCGACCCTGCATCGACTTCAGGGAATTGAACCGTATCACGATTAAAAACTCGTACCCACTGCCTCCCATTTCGGTTTTGTTTGACCAGCTTCGTACTGCCACCATTTTTTCTAAGATTGACCTATGCGGTGCTTACAATCTAATCCGAATAAGAGAGGGGGATGAATGGAAGACTGCCTTTAATACCCACTCAGGGCATTATGATTGAATATTTGGTGATGCCTTTTGGGCTCTCTAATGCCCCTGCAGTCTTCCAGGAATTCATGAACGATGTGCTCAGGGAATATTTGGATAGATTCTTAGTTGTTTATCTAGATGACATCCTAATCTTCTCCCATTCCCTGGAGGAACATCGGAAGCATGTACGCTTAGTCCTCCAGAAACTCAGAGACCACCAGCTTGGGGCGAAGCTGGAGAAGTGCGAGTTTGAAGTCCAGCAAATCGCATTTCTAGGGTACATTATCTCCTCAGAAGGTTTCCAAATGGAGGGTTCTAAGGTACAGGCAGTCCTGGATTGGGTGCAGCCCACTAGTTTGAAGGCGCTTCAGCGTTTTCTGGGCTTTGCGAATTTTTATAGACGGTTTATCGCTGGATTTTCGTCTATAGTGGCCCCCTTGATGGCACTCACTAAGAAAGGGGCGGATGTTGCTCACTGGTCTTGTGAGGCCAAAGCGGCCTTTGCCCGTCTCAAAAGGGCATTTGTCTCGGCCAAGGTGCTGCGACACCCAGATCCAGAGCGTCCTTTTGTGGTAGAAGTGGATGCCTCTGAGATAGGTATTGGGGCAGTGCTCTCTCAGATGGGGGTGTCTGATAATCGCCTTCATCCCTGTGCTTACTTTTCCCGTAAATGTTCGTCTGCCGAGATGAATTATGATGTGGGTAACCGGGAATTGTTGGCTATAAAGGATGCACTCGGGGAGTAGAAACACTGGCTTGAGGGGGCTAAGTTTGTGGTCTCAATTCTCACCGACCATAAGAATCTGGCATATTTAGAGTCAGCGAAGCGGCTCAATGCCAGGCAGGCACGATGGGCTTTGTTTTTTGCTCGCTTTAATTTTTTGATAACATATCGCCCTGGGTCAAAAAACATCAAGGCTGATGCGCTCTCGCGGAGTTTTGCTCCAGTTCAAGAGACCACAGAGGAGCCATTGCCCATTGTGTCCCCATCATGTATTAAAGTGGGCATTACCCAGGACCTCTTGTCATTAGTCCTTAGAGCACAGGAGCAGGCTCCTCCAGACCTTCCGGTAGGTCTTTTGTTTGTGCCTCCTAGGTTAAGACAGCGAGTGTTCCTGGAATTCCATGCCAAGAGGTCGGCAGGGCATCCGGGTATTGCCAGAACTCGGGAGTTGCTGTCTAGAGCGGTGTGGTGGCCCTCGGTGGCTAGGGATGTGGATCAGTGGGTTCGGGCATGTGACGTTTGTGCCCGAAATAAAACTCCTAGAGGGGTTCCTGTCGGCCCATTACATCCACTCTCTATTCCGTCTAAGCCTTGGACCCACATTTCCATGGATTTTGTGGTGGACTTGCCCAAATCCTCGGGGATGACAGCCATTTGGGTTGTCGTTGACAGGTTTTCGAAGATGGCGCATTTCGTTCCACTGGTTGGGTTGCCATCGGCCAGACGCCTGTCTGAGTTATTTATGCAGCATGTTGTGCGCCTCCACGGGTTGCCACTTGATGTGGTCTCTGACCGTGGATCCCAGTTTGTGGCCAAATTCTGGAGGGCATTTTGTTCTGATCTCCAGATTTCTGTGAGCTTGTCGTCAGGCTACCATCCACAGTCTAATGGGCAGACTGAGAGGGTGAACCAGTCCTTGGAGCAATTCCTCAGGTGTTATGTCTCCAAGTGTCATACTGACTGGGTTGCTCATCTGTCCATGGCGGAGTTTGCCTATAACAACGCGGCTCACTCTGCTACAGGGATCTCTCCCTTCCTTTGTGTGTATGGGCATCATCCTAAGGCCAATTCTTTTGACCCCCTGGATTCCACGTCTGGTGGTTCCTCTGTTGTTTCGGTCCTTAGGGGTATTTGGAGGAAAGTGAAGAAAGCCCTTGTGTCTGTGTCATTAGTGACCAAAAGGGTTTTTGATAAGCGGAGAAGACCCTGCAGCTTCAAATTAGGAGACTTCGTCTGGTTGTCCACCAAGAATTTGAAGTTGAGACAGCCATCTCATAAGTTTGGCCCCCGGTTCATCGGCCCTTATGAGATCACCAGGGTTATCAATCCGGTGGCATTTCAGTTAGATCTGCCCCGTTCATTGGGTATCAATAAAACATTTCATTGTTCCCTTTTAAAACTGGCGGTTAGTAATCCTTCTTCCAGTGGAAGACCTTCTCCTCTTCTGATACGGGATCAGAGGGAGTTTGTGGTTGAAAGGGTTCTTGACTCCAAGATGGTTCGGGGTCAGCTGTCATTTTTGGTGCACTGGAAGGGGTATGGCCCGGAGGAGCGGTCGTGGGTGCGCAGTTGTGATCTTCATGCCCCCAGACTGATACGCTCTTTCTTCTCGCAGTTCCCCGATAAACCCGGTGGTAGGGGTTCTTTGACCCCTCGTCAGAGGGGGGTACTGTTAGGATCTCCTGCTCTGTGCTGCCACGTCGCCATGGCAACCGGGAGGCAAGTGTTAGCGAAGTAACCTGAGCGCAGCTGATACTCCGGTCCGGGTTTTTACTGTGTAGTGGTTACAGGCTCTGTGCACGGCAGGGAATCCGGCGCTGGTTTTGTGCTCACAGTCTGTGAGGTCTGAGTGGGGCGTGGACAGCACCTGCTATATAAACCATCCTCTCAGGCTAGGCAAATGCTGCTGAATCTTTGTTTGTTAGTCAGTTCCAGAGAGTTAGCTAGTACTGTGTGACTTTGTATTTACTTGTTGCTTACTGCGAATAGGCCTTGGGATTCAGTACTTCATTCTGCCAATCCGGACCTAGCAGTAAGACTGGAGTCAGTTGTTTGACCTGCTGGGGTTCTTTTGCTATTCTGTGAACCCAGCAGGTTTGCGGCTGTACTCTCAGACCTGCTTGCTTAATCCTCCCTCACTGTGCAGGGCGTCCAGGTGTCAGTTTAGTGGCAGTAAGCTGAACCTGTGCCCTGCAAGTGGGGGTTAGGATTGTGGATACTCTCCTTGTGTCTATATTTCTATCTCTGACCAAGGAGTTTATTCCCACACCCATTGGTAACCCTTTGGGGTTTTTTCTGTTGCTCTTAGCAACATCATTTCAGGTGCTCCACATGTGAAATCACTACACATCGCTTCATTGTCCGCTCTATTCCATCTGAGCATTCCTGACACTAGGGAGACACCCAATTCCTGAGCCTTTGGGCTTCCCCGTTCACTTTGTGTTTATTAGTTATTCCATCACCTCCTGTGTATGTATGTTATACTGTCTGTGAGTTCGTTTGCTTTGCTTCCCTCTCTGTTCATACACCGGTATACTCCTGTTAGCACTGGTGTGCGTAACAACCAGTGTCTTTCTAGATAAATTCAGATGGTATAGAACGGGTTTATCCGATTCTCATACTTGCCCTAAATGTGCCAGGGAGGAGGCAGAACTTTATCACTATCCAGTAGTCCAGGGCTTCAATAATGCAGGAATCTGAGACCCACCGAGTCAATTTTGACCCTTAAACTCCTGAGTGGGCCGTTCTGAGTATTTTTCAGAGGGGGCAGAGACTTAATCCAAGGCAGTAGAAAATTGCTTGCTACTGTAATGCCCTCTACCTTGGTCTCCCAGCAAAAGAATTGGAACGCTTACTGCTGGTGCAAAACACAGCTGCCAGGCTGTTAACCAACCAGCCCCGTTCTAGCCACATAACACCCATACTTTACTCTCTTCACTGGCTGCCTGTAAGATGGCGAATCATCTTCAAGATTGGCTTACTGAGTTTCAAAGCATTACATGACCAGGGCCCAAGGTACCCGAAGCAGCTTCTGACCCCATACTGCCCCACTCGATCACTGCGATCTGTAGATGAAAGACTTTTAGCAGTACCTAGAATCTTCCGTAACTCATCTGGGGGTCGAGCTTTTAGTCATGCGGCTCCGACTCTATGGAACTCACTTCCCCGCACAGTGCGAGAGGCCCCAACTATAGAATCCTTCAAAAGTAGACTCAAGACTTTCCTGTTTACTCAAGCATTTCCAAAATGTCCCTTTTAGTATCTTCATGCTTCTGTATTTTATGAAAATGTACTTCATTATTTTCTGTACTATATTATAGAGATGAGCGGGTTCGGTTTCTCTGAATCCGAACCCGCACGAACTTCATGTTTTTTTTCACGGGTCCGAGCGACTCGGATCTTCCCGCCTTGCTCGGTTAACCCGAGCGCGCCCGAACGTCATCATGACGCTGTCGGATTCTCGCGAGGCTCGGATTCTATCGCGAGACTCGGATTCTATATAAGGAGCCGCGCGTCGCCGCCATTTTCACACGTGCATTGAGATTGATAGGGAGAGGACGTGGCTGGCGTCCTCTCCATTTAGATTAGAAGAGAGAGAGAGAGAGATTGACCTGATTTACTGGAGATTAGGAGTACTGTAGAACTGTGTAGAGAGTGCAGAGTTTACTAGTGACTGACCACAGTGACCACCAGACAGTGCAGTTTTATTTAATATATCCGTTCTCTGCCTGAAAAAAACGATACACAGTGACTCAGTCACATACCATATCTGTGTGCACTGCTCAGCCCAGTGTGCTGCATCATCTATGTATATATCTGACTGTGCTCAGCTCACACATCTTATAATTGTGGGGGAGACTGGGGAGCACTGCAGTGCCAGTTATAGGTTATAGCAGGAGCCAGGAGTACATATTATTATTAAAATTAAACAGTGCACACTTTTGCTGCAGGAGTGCCACTGCCAGTGTGACTGACCAGTGACCTGACCACACTGACCACCAGTATAGTTAGTAGTATAGTATACTATATTGTGATTGCCTGAAAAAGTTAAACACTCGTATCTGACTGTGCTCAGCTCACACATCTTATAATTGTGGGGGAGACTGGGGAGCACTGCAGTGCCAGTTATAGGTTATAGCAGGAGCCAGGAGTACATATTATTATTAAAATTAAACAGTGCACACTTTTGCTGCAGGAGTGCCACTGCCAGTGTGACTGACCAGTGACCTGACCACACTGACCACCAGTATAGTTAGTAGTATAGTATACTATATTGTGATTGCCTGAAAAAGTTAAACACTCGTCGTGTGACTTCACTTGTGTGGTGTTTTTTTTTTTATTCTATAAAAAACTCATTCTGCTGACAGACAGTGTCCAGCAGGTCCGTCATTATATAATATATACCTGTCCGGCTGCAGTAGTGATATATATATATTTTTTATATCATTATTTATCATCCAGTCGCAGCAGACACAGTACGGTAGTTCACGGCTGTAGCTACCTCTGTGTCGGCACTGGGCAGTCCGTCCATAATTGTATACCACCTACCCGTGGTTTTTTTTTCTTTCTTCTTTATACATACATACTACTACTACTACATCTCTTTATCAACCAGTCTATATTAGCAGCAGACACAGTACAGTACGGTAGTCCACGGCTGTAGCTACCTCTGTGTCGGCACTGGGCAGTCCGTCCATAATTGTATACCACCTACCCGTGGTTTTTTTTTCTTTCTTCTTTATACATACATACTACTACTACTACATCTCTTTATCAACCAGTCTATATTAGCAGCAGACACAGTACAGTACGGTAGTCCACGGCTGTAGCTACCTCTGTGTCGGCACTGGGCAGTCCGTCCATAATTGTATACCACCTACCCGTGGTTTTTTTTTCTTTCTTCTTTATACATACATACTACTACTACTACATCTCTTTATCAACCAGTCTATATTAGCAGCAGACACAGTACAGTACTGTAGTCCACGGCTGTAGCTACCTCTGTGTCGGCACTGGGCAGTCCGTCCATAATTGTATACCACCTACCCGTGTTTTTTTTTTCTTTCTTCTTTATACATACATACTACTACTACTACATCTCTTTATCAACCAGTCTATATTAGCAGCAGACACAGTACAGTATGGTAGTCCACGGCTGTAGCTACCTCTGTGTCGGCACTGGGCAGTCCGTCCATAATTGTATACCACCTACCCGTGGTTTTTTTTTCTTTCTTCTTTATACATACATACTACTACTACTACATCTCTTTATCAACCAGTCTATATTAGCAGCAGACACAGTACAGTACGGTAGTCCACGGCTGTAGCTACCTCTGTGTCGGCACTCAGCAGTCCATCCATAATTGTATACTAGTATCCATCCATCTCCATTGTTTACCTGAGGTGCCTTTTAGTTGTGCCTATTAAAATATGGAGAACAAAAATGTTGAGGTTCCAAAATTAGGGAAAGATCAAGATCCACTTCCACCTCGTGCTGAAGCTGCTGCCACTAGTCATGGCCGAGACAATGAAATGCCAGCAACGTCGTCTGCCAAGGCCGATGCCCAATGTCATAGTACAGAGCATGTCAAATCCAAAACACCAAATATCAGTAAAAAAAGGACTCCAAAACCTAAAATAAAATTGTCGGAGGAGAAGCGTAAACTTGCCAATATGCCATTTACCACACGGAGTGGCAAGGAACGGCTGAGGCCCTGGCCTATGTTCATGGCTAGTGGTTCAGCTTCACATGAGGATGGAGGCACTCAGCCTCTCGCTAGAAAAATGAAAAGACTCAAGCTGGCAAAAGCAGTAGCACCGCAAAGAACTGTGCGTTCTTCGAAATCCCAAATCCACAAGGAGAGTCCAATTGTGTCGGTTGCGATGCCTGACCTTCCCAACACTGGACGTGAAGAGCATGCGCCTTCCACCATTTGCACGCCCCCTGCAAGTGCTGGAAGGAGCACCCGCAGTCCAGTTCCTGATAGTCAGATTGAAGATGTCAGTGTTGAAGTACACCAGGATGAGGAGGATATGGGTGTTGCTGGCGCTGGGGAGGAAATTGACCAGGAGGATTCTGATGGTGAGGTGGTTTGTTTAAGTCAGGCACCCGGGGAGACACCTGTTGTCCGTGGGAGGAATAGGGCCGTTGACATGCCTGGTGAAAATCCCAAAAAAATCAGCTCTTCGGTGTGGAAGTATTTCACCAGAAATGCGGACAACAGGTGTCAAGCCGTGTGTTCCCTTTGTCAAGCTGTAATAAGTAGGGGTAAGGACGTTAACCACCTCGGAACATCCTCCCTTATACGTCACCTGCAGCGCATTCATAATAAGTCAGTGACAAGTTCAAAAACTTGGGCCGACAGCGGAAGCAGTCCACTGACCAGTAAATCCCTTCCTCTTGTAACCAAGCTCACGCAAACCACCCCACCAACTCCCTCAGTGTCAATTTCCTCCTTCCCCAGGAATGCCAATAGTCCTGCAGGCCATGTCACTGGCAATTCTGACGAGTCCTCTCCTGCCTGGGATTCCTCCGATGCATCCTTGCGTGTAACGCCTACTGCTGCTGGCGCTGCTGTTGTTGCTGCTGGGAGTCGATGGTCATCCCAGAGGGGAAGTCGTAAGCCCACTTGTACTACTTCCAGTAAGCAATTGACTGTCCAACAGTCCTTTGCGAGGAAGATGAAATATCACAGCAGTCATCCTGTTGCAAAGCGGATAACTGAGTCCTTGACAACTATGTTGGTGTTAGACGTGCGTCCGGTATCCGCCGTTAGTTCACAGGGAACTAGACAATTTATTGAGGCAGTGTGCCCCCGTTACCAAATACCATCTAGGTTCCACTTCTGTAGGCAGGCGATACCGAGAATGTACACGGACGTCAGAAAAAGACTCACCAGTGTCCTAAAAAATGCAGTTGTACCCAATGTCCACTTAACCACGGACATGTGGACAAGTGGAGCAGGGCAGGGTCAGGACTATATGACTGTGACAGCCCACTGGGTAGATGTATGGACTCCCGCCGCAAGAACAGCAGCGGCGGCACCAGTAGCAGCATCTCGCAAACGCCAACTCTTTCCTAGGCAGGCTACGCTTTGTATCACCGCTTTCCAGAATACGCACACAGCTGAAAACCTCTTACGGCAACTGAGGAAGATCATCGCAGAATGGCTTACCCCAATTGGACTCTCCTGTGGATTTGTGGCATCGGACAACGCCAGCAATATTGTGTGTGCATTAAATATGGGCAAATTCCAGCACGTCCCATGTTTTGCACATACCTTGAATTTGGTGGTGCAGAATTTTTAAAAAAACGACAGGGGCGTGCAAGAGATGCTGTCGGTGGCCAGAAGAATTGCGGGACACTTTCGGCGTACAGGCACCACGTACAGAAGACTGGAGCACCACCAAAAACTACTGAACCTGCCCTGCCATCATCTGAAGCAAGAAGTGGTAACGAGGTGGAATTCAACCCTCTATATGCTTCAGAGGTTGGAGGAGCAGCAAAAGGCCATTCAAGCCTATACAATTGAGCACGATATAGGAGGTGGAATGCACCTGTCTCAAGTGCAGTGGAGAATGATTTCAACGTTGTGCAAGGTTCTGATGCCCTTTGAACTTGCCACACGTGAAGTCAGTTCAGACACTGCCAGCCTGAGTCAGGTCATTCCCCTCATCAGGCTTTTGCAGAAGAAGCTGGAGACATTGAAGGAGGAGCTAACACGGAGCGATTCCGCTAGGCATGTGGGACTTGTGGATGGAGCCCTTAATTCGCTTAACAAGGATTCACGGGTGGTCAATCTGTTGAAATCAGAGCACTACATTTTGGCCACCGTGCTCGATCCTAGATTTAAAACCTACCTTGGATCTCTCTTTCCGGCAGACACAAGTCTGCTGGGGTTGAAAGACCTGCTGGTGAGAAAATTGTCAAGTCAAGCGGAACGCGACCTGTCAACATCTCCTCCTTCACATTCTCCCGCAACTGGGGGTGCGAGGAAAAGGCTCAGAATTCCGAGCCCACCCGCTGGCGGTGATGCAGGGCAGTCTGGAGCGACTGCTGATGCTGACATCTGGTCCGGACTGAAGGACCTGACAACGATTACGGACATGTCGTCTACTGTCACTGCATATGATTCTCTCAACATTGAAAGAATGGTGGAGGATTATATGAGTGACCGCATCCAAGTAGGCACGTCACACAGTCCGTACTTATACTGGCAGGAAAAAGAGGCAATTTGGAGGCCCTTGCACAAACTGGCTTTATTCTACCTAAGTTGCCCTCCCACAAGTGTGTACTCCGAAAGAGTGTTTAGTGCCGCCGCTCATCTTGTCAGCAATCGGCGTACGAGGTTACATCCAGAAAATGTGGAGAAGATGATGTTCATTAAAATGAATTATAATCAATTCCTCCGCGGAGACATTGACCAGCAGCAATTGCCTCCACAAAGTACACAGGGAGCTGAGATGGTGGATTCCAGTGGGGACGAATTGATAATCTGTGAGGAGGGGGATGTACACGGTGATATATCGGAGGATGATGATGAGGTGGACATCTTGCCTCTGTAGAGCCAGTTTGTGCAAGGAGAGATTAATTGCTTCTTTTTTGGGGGGGGTCCAAACCAACCCGTCATATCAGTCACAGTCGTGTGGCAGACCCTGTCACTGAAATGATGGGTTGGTTAAAGTGTGCATGTCCTGTTTTGTTTATACAACATAAGGGTGGGTGGGAGGGCCCAAGGACAATTCCATCTTGCACCTCTTTTTTCTTTTATTTTTCTTTGCGTCATGTGCTGTTTGGGGAGGGTTTTTTGGAAGGGACATCCTGCGTGACACTGCAGTGCCACTCCTAAATGGGCCCGGTGTTTGTGTCGGCCACTAGGGTCGCTTATCTTACTCACACAGTCAGCTACCTCATTGCGCCTCTTTTTTTCTTTGCGTCATGTGCTGTTTGGGGAGTGTTTTTTGGAAGGGCCATCCTGCGTGACACTGCAGTGCCACTCCTAGATGGGCCCGGTGTTTGTGTCGGCCACTAGGGTCGCTAATCTTACTCACACAGCTACCTCATTGCGCCTCTTTTTTTCTTTGCGTCATGTGCTGTTTGGGGAGGGTTTTTTGGAAGGGACATCCTGCGTGACACTGCAGTGCCACTCCTAAATGGGCCCGGTGTTTGTGTCGGCCACTAGGGTCGCTAATCTTACTCACACAGCTACCTCATTGCGCCTCTTTTTTTCTTTGCGTCATGTGCTGTTTGGGGAGTGTTTTTTGGAAGGGCCATCCTGCGTGACACTGCAGTGCCACTCCTAGATGGGCCCGGTGTTTGTGTCGGCCACTAGGGTCGCTAATCTTACTCACACAGCTACCTCATTGCGCCTCTTTTTTTCTTTGCGTCATGTGCTGTTTGGGGAGGGTTTTTTGGAAGGGTCATCCTGCGTGACACTGCAGTGCCACTCCTAGATGGGCCAGGTGTTTGTGTCGGCCACTAGGGTCGCTTAGCTTAGTCATCCAGCGACCTCGGTGCAAATTTTAGGACTAAAAATAATATTGTGAGGTGTGAGGTATTCAGAATAGACTGAAAATGAGTGGAAATTATGGTTTTTGAGGTTAATAATAATATGGGATCAAAATGACCCCCAAATTCTATGATTTAAGCTGTTTTTTAGGGTTTTTTGAAAAAAACACCCGAATCCAAAACACACCCGAATCCGACAAAAAAAATTCGGTGAGGTTTTGCCAAAACGCGGTCGAACCCAAAACACGGCCGCGGAACCGAACCCAAAACCAAAACACAAAACCCGAAAAATTTCAGGCGCTCATCTCTACTATATTATACTATTTACTGTGGGGGTGATTCCGAGTTGTTCGCTCGCTAGCTGCTTTTAGCAGCATTGCACACGCTAAGCCGACACCCTCTGGGAGTGTATTTTAGCTTAGCAGAATAGCGAACGAAAGATTAGCAGAATTGCGAATAGAAATTTCTTAGCAGTTTCTGAGTAGCTCGAGACTTACTCACAAATAGCGATCAGTTCAGTCAGTTTCGTTCCTGGTTTGACGTCACACACACACCCAGCGTTCGCCCAGCCTCTCCCCCGTTTCTCCAGACACTCCCGCGTTTTTCCCTGAAACGCCTGCGTTTTTCCGCACACTCCCAGAAAACGGTCAGTTTCTGCCCAGAAACAACCACTTCCTGTCAATCACACTACGATCAGCAGAACGATGAAAAAACTTTGTTACGCCGTGAGTAAAATACCAAACTTTTGTGCTAATTTACTTGGTGCAGGCACACTGCGTACATTGCGCATGCGCAGTCTGCGACTAATCGCTCCGTAGCGAAAAAAAATAACGAGCCAACTCGGAATGACCCCCTGTATCTGTTAAGCGCCTTGAGTCCTATTGGAGAAAGAGCGCTATATAAATAAAATTATTATTATTATTATAAGTGCTGCAGCAAAAAAGACAATTTTACAAGAATAGATACACCCAATCCCTATTCATTTTCAGTTATATAGGGAGAAACGTACTTTTACTTTTCGAATGGACCGGGTGGAGACGATAAGGAGAAGAAGGCCTCTTTCTTTTTTGACACATGGGAAAGTTTTATTGCAACTCTGCAAACCTCAACGCAATCCCAGATTTATAAAAGCATGAGCCTGACCCAGTGGTGTGAAACTCACATTCTTCTGGATGATCTTCCCATTATGTTGCCTGACAGGTGAATGCCAGGCATCCTTTTCTTTTCCCTTAGTTCTTAGTTGTATCGCACTTATAATAATATTCAAGCATTATGTACGTCTTTGTACTTTACACAAATCTTGAGCTATACGAACGCCTATATTGATAAAGCTGATTATTTACCTTAGAACACAAGCTATTTACTAATATCGTGAAGCCTGATAAAGCCTAATATTTATCTTACTGAAAACCCTCTAAAAGGTTAAAGAACACAGTACGCTATTGGCGTATGGAATACCTTAAGGGTACGCACGTTGCGTATCTAACGCTTAGCCGTGGTCGAGACGCACGAGCGGCACGTTCGCTCACGGCTTAGAGCGTACAGGCAAGCACGCTATAGGCTGCCGACTAACGTAATGATACGCTATCAGCGTAGCGGATGCTTGGGACCACGAGGAGATCACAAGCGGCGCTGACGCTCACAGTGTTAAACCTTTTTAACTATACCATAAACAATATACTTATACTGTAAACCCTTGTGCAGTGATAAGATGTAAATGCAACACAGTGTAACCTTGTTAGTTTAAAAGCTGTATGAGCGTATGTGACGCTCAGAGAACCCCTTAGCAATATAATAAACAGTCAAATACCGGTCTAAGGGTCTAACGCCTTTTAAGGAAATGAATGAACGTTCAAAAAGAATAATACAATACAAGTTATACACTACCAAAATAACATAGAATATCTAACCAAGTAACTACACATGAAATACAATAAAGATACAATTACTTTTAAAGGGGGAAAGGGGAGAGAGAGAGAGAGAGAAAGTGAGAGAGAACGAGAGAGAATGGCTTATAACAATAAAGACAATATGATTGCAGAGAAACTTACGCACAAAGGGAAACAATCGCATGCGCCTTCTGGATATCCAGCTCCCGATTATCAGCAATGAGAACCGTTGAAGAGAATAGAGAGCTGGCCCAGATCGGCTTGTCCTTTTATACACTACACACAATACAGTACAATGGTCCCTATATTCTTATTGTTCATTAGACACAGGAATTCGTCTTCGCATTATAACAAAAGGTCATAGGTTGATTCATACAGGTGGGCTGTGACTATTTCCAACTGCTCAGGTGGGTGGGAAACTAGGTTTCCCGCCGCATGGGTAATAAAGTGCAAAATACAGTAAATGTTCATAAACTTCTTATGTCCATAACTATTCGCACGAGCGATTAATCCGCTTCAAACCAACACCGGAATATTGCTAGTTAAATACTCTTCCGATGGATACTAAACACCACTGTATAACCCCTGTCTGACCCTTCGTATCAAACAAAGAGGGATCTCTTTCTCTATGAACATGCTACATTAACTAAACTTTCAGATTCTATCAAAGGGACCATAATCTACAAAATACATTATATGGTTAAAATATGTAACGATTGAGTCGCCCGCTAGACGCACATAAACTTTACCGTAAATGCGCATACCGTGCGCCTGCGGGTGCACGCAACAGCAAGTATGCGCACGCACGGGAGAGCTCATGCACTCGCAGCAGGCACTCGCATGAGGTGCATATATGGCAGTGTGTAGCGTGATATTTTTCTGACTTTGACAGTCCACCCTTTGGCAGTCTCCAATAACTGCCACTTTCTAAAACATTTCAAAAAGAGAAAAATATATGTCATGTGTAAATACGTTTCTATGATTGGGTAGGGGAGGAGAGGAGAAGGTAGGAAAAGGGTATGACCTAGTGAGATAGCAGAAGCATGTGTGTATGAATCCATGTTTGGGGGGTCATGTATCATCGTGCCGTACGTGTTTTAAATCAAGCTTCGAGGTATTGCGAAGTATACATTTGAATTCCTTCTTATCCCGTGGTACGGGTCTGTGGATGGGCTGTCAAACTTTACCGAGCTCTCTTCGGCTTTTGGTTGCAAAAAAATGGGGGAGCACATTTTAGTTGATGATACATGAATGGGGGATATGTGAATGCTGATATCTGTGCCTGTATTCCCTATCGACTATGTGTGTCATTACCTGAAGATTGTAGAGATGAAGATAAGAAACAATTATGGTAAATGCAGTGATAAACTATGTGAGTTTAATATACATTTGCCGATTGAGGTCTTGTCTTGTGTCTTGTCTTGTCTCGATGTACATGTTGACTGTAGTCTCTTTGTGCTTTTGTCAATAAACGCAAGCAAAGCTTTATCAATGTCCATAGACTTACAAAAAGTGTTGGGCTAGCGTAAAATTAAAAGTACTAGGGATATGGGGGTCTATGGCATAGTCCATCAGTTGTCTGTGTAAAAGGTTGTCAAATTCTTCTTTAGTCCATCTGTTGTCTGCATACAAGGTCGTCAAAATCCTCTTCCAAGCGGGTCTTTTTACCTTGGAGAAAACCAAAGGAGAAACGGGTGAAAGAAACGGACCGTGGAATCACATTTTCATCACAACATTGTCTCTATCGTTGGGTCATAAATCACATCAGTCGTTGTTATTACAGTATCTTCACTCCTTAAACTCATCACTCGGGCGCTACGTTTACACTTTGTTAAAACCCGAACGCATCTAAATATCAGACCGACTAATATGATGACACCCAGAACACACAAAAGGAATTTCCCTACATCCATGATAATACCTTGGGTCCATTCTCCTAAACCAGAGAACCAATTTCGCGGGTTCAACCATGACACCCAACTGGTCAGCTCATTACCCACAGCGGCAAGGGTGAGATTGTGTTTCCTTCGGAACTCCCATTTTAATTGGAGAATGTCGTCCATCTTTTGGTCTATGACCTCGACCGGGTCCTCGGTGCTGTTTGTGATATACGTGCAGCACTTTATTCCATACTGAGTTGCTAGGGTGACACAATACCCACCCGTCACAGCTGTGAGATAATTGAGAATCATCCTATGCTGAACCAGTTCTGTTTTATAAGCTTGGAGCTCCCTTCCAGTATACCTGAATGTGTCATCATACATTTCAGTGATGTTGTCTAATAAATTTGCAAGCGCAGATATATATTTATAATTTATCACTCCTCTGGCGGTACGAGTGATATCTAACGCGATTAGGAATTGAATCCCGGTGGATTCACTGATCAGGTCAGAGGCCGGATGCTCTGTTCTCTCTATCAGGTGCCGTTTAACGATGTGCTCGTAATGAGTGTGAGTATAAGGAGCTTGGGCACTGCGGTGAATATCCTTCATTTTAGTGTGGGATACGGTCATTACCTCAGGCAGTACTTTTCCAATATAACATAACCCTTCTGAGTTTGGGGCAAGCCACTTATACGCCTTCCTCCCGCATATGAAATATATGCATCATCGGGGAGAACATATGGGACGGAGTAGGACATAACCATGTTACACATTTTCCATATGAAATTTCCTAACCCTAATTCTCCCATCTGTTTAGTACACGTATCGGTTTGTACGATGTGTGCACAGTATCCTGGTGATACCTCTCCAACTCTCATGGTCCTACTTCCTAGGGTATACCTATATCGGGTAGCATGCCTTTCCCACCTGTGGCTCAGGTATATCTGGAAAGGACAGAGGCGGCACTCCGAGGACTTTGAAAAATAATTTATGTGCAAAGCATAGCAAATCAAAAAGTGTACAAACAATCAAAAAGACATGGAGGTCTTACAACGTTTCAAGGCAGCAAGCCTTTTCTTCAGGTAAGGTGACCCATGTGGAGTGTGTAGTGAAAAGCAGCGCTGCTTTTCACTACACACTCCACATGGGTCACCTTACCTGAAGAAAAGGCTTGCTGCCTTGAAACGTTGTAAGACCTCCATGTCTTTTTGATTGTTTGTACACTTTTTGATTTGCTATGCTTTGCACATAAATTATTTTTCAAAGTCCTCGGAGTGCCGCCTCTGTCCTTTCCAGATATACCTGAGCCACAGGTGGGAAAGGCATGCTACCTGAATTATTCTAAGGAAGGCACCCAGGCATATGCTTTTTTCATACAGAGTGCCGGATGTATACATTGATGTATACCTATATCGGAAATATTTTCCACTACCAGCTATGTGGCGTATAAGTTCTGTATCTGTTGGCATTCTATCGGCTCTGTATGAAAAGGTCATGGTTTGGTTATTCCATGACACTTCCCAATTTCCCGGCTTTCGGGGATTGGAAATGTTAAAACATACTAGGGATCTATCCACATGATATTGGTGGAGCTTCAAACTAGGAGGACTGGAGATATTAAACCTCCTGTCCACCGGCCTCCCACCACTTAGCTCAAGTACCTCCCCTATAGTTAACGGGAAGGGCACTAATCCTGATTTGCTATGGCCTTGAGGTACTTGAGAGCATACCCAACAATCTGTCTGATTTAACACTTTACCCACTAAGGTGTGATAGTCACTCAATGGATGCCGGTCCATGTGGATATTAAAACTGGATTGGCATTTCTTGATACACCCATCCTCAACTACACTGTCACAGAGTCTACAGATACAGTTCTCTTCAGCTAACAATCCTTCACAATTTCTTCTATTGTCAATGCTACCAGATCGTTTTCTGATACTCGCCTTCACTCGGTGATTATGTTGTTCTTGGAAATCTACGCCTCCATCTCTGTCATCAGAACCCATTCCAGAACCTCTCTCGACCTCCATGGTACTCTCGCCGGAACAGACTGCTCTGGTCAACATCATGGTCAACAGGACAATCCGGATCACAGTCTCTTGGGGCAAGTCCATCTTATTGGAGGAAATGGAGAAGGATGAGAAGGGGGAAAGAAACAATTGAGGGAGATGGGATGGGAAGTGGAGAAAAACAATAAAAGGGAACAGAGAATCGACAACTGCCTCCGATCTTATTATTCTCAATGCTCAGGTGCCGTCTCAGTCCTCCTGAAACAGACACTCCAGTGATACAACTTCCTCTACCGTCTGTTCTTTATCACGGGACCTCTCTGGATCAGCAACCTTCTTACAATGGGACGAATGAACCCAAGTCTCTCTCTCGGCAACCTTCAATGCTGTCGTGCTAATCAATAAGACTTGGTATGGTCCTTCCCATCTGTCAATAAGGCAACCTGAGTGTAGAAAATTCCGAATCATTACATAATCCCCAGGTTCAATGTCATGACAATTACTATCTGGCAAATCAGGAATCACTAACTTCAGATTGTCATTCTGATTCCTTAGCTGTTTACTCATGTTAACCAGGTATTTTACAGTCACTTCATTGTTACACTTCAAATCATCCTGAGGGTTAATCATAACATGCGGTTGTCGACCAAACAGAATTTCAAAGGGGGACAGATTAAGAGGGGACCTGGGAGTGGTTCTGATGCTGTATAGTACAATGGGTAAAGCTTCTGGCCATGTTAATCCTGTTTCTGCCATAACTTTGCTCAATTTATTTTTAATAGTGCTGTTCACTCTTTCTACTTTCACACTCGCCTGAGGGCGGTACGGAGTGTGCAGCTTAGTATCAATTCCCATCAACTTACACATTCCTTGAAAGACATCACCTGTAAAATGGGTACCCCTATCGCTTTCAATTATCCTAGGGATACCGTATCTACACACAAATTACTGCACAATTTTCTTAGCAGTAAACATAGCGGTGTTTGTGGCCGCAGGAAATGCTTCGACCCAATTTGAAAACACATCTATACAAACAAGTACATATTTCAAATTTCGACAAGGGGGTAATTATATAAAATCAATCTGTATTACCTGAAAAGGGCCGCCTGTAGGTGGGATATGAGATGGTTCTGTTGGTATTGCCTTTCCGATGTTCTTCCTCAAGCAGGTAAGGCATGACATTGCTCTCTTACCTGCATGGGATGAGAATCCTGGGGCGCACCAATATGCTCTTACCAACTTGCACATTCCCTCCTTGCCCAGATGAGTCAGCCCATGTGCTGCTTCAGCTAAACATGGAAGGTATGCTCTGGGTGCCACTGGTTTACCCTGTCCATCTGTCCAGAGTCCTGAGGACTCCTGGCCATATCCTTTTGACCTCCAAACTGCCTTTTCCTGTGTGGAACACAAATTTTGCATTTCACACAACTTCTGTGTGTTGATGGTATTGAATACCATCAATTGTGTGGTGTCTGTCTGTCTGGGGGTACCAGCTGCTAACTTAGCAGCTTCGTCTGCTCGGCTGTTACCAAGTGATACTGGGTCTTGGCTATATGTATGTGCTTTACACTTGATAACAGCCACTCTGTCAGGTTCCTGTATCGCTGTTAGAAGCCTTTTGATGTGAGCTGCATGCGCTATCTGTGTGCCAGCTGCCGTCATGACATTTCTGAGGCGCCATAGGGCTCCGAAATTATGGACTACCCCGAAGGCGTATCTAGAATCGGTGTAGATATTGGCTGACTTTCCCTTAGCCAATTCACATGCTCTGGTTAGGGCAACCAGTTCAGCAACCTGGGCTGAGTGAGGTGGGCCTAGCGGTTCTGCTTCTATGGTGCCTTGGTCATCTACGACTGCGTATCCAGTACACAAGTCTCCCGAGTCCGTCTGTCTGTGACAACTACCGTCAGTGTAGAAAGTAAAATCTACATCTTCCAGTGGGTTGTCACTGATGTCAGGCCTTGCCGTGAAATTTTGGGTCAAATATTCCATACAATCATGTGTGTCATCCCTTGTATTAAATCCTCCTTCCCCATCACTCTCATCCTCCACCCTTTGTGCCTGTCCAGGCACACCTGGGAGATATGTTGCAGGATTTAATGCACTGCATCTCCTTATGGTGATGTTTACGGGGGCCATTAATGCCAATTCCCATCTTGTAAACCGCGCTGATGAGACGTGCCTGGTTTGGGCAGAATTCAACAAGGCTGACACTGCATGTGGCGTATGAATTGTGAGGTTGTGTCCTAGCACTACATCTTCGCTTTTTGTAACTAGCAATGCTATCGCAGCGACACTTCGCAAGCATGTGGGGAGGGATCGCGCTACCGTATCTAGCTGAGCGCTGTAGTATGCTACCGGCCTGCTGGCATCACCGTGCTTTTGGGTTAGGAGTATAATTACTGTATTTTGTATATGTTTTGAACACCCTATTAATATATTAGAAGGATTGAGTGTACAGGTGTAGATTGTTTGGTCATTACTATTGGTATAAATATAAGACCAGCTCAGTAAAATAGATATCCTTTGAAAAAGCTGTAGTGCTTACAGCGAAACGCGTCAGGAATCTTTTGGGTCATCATCTGCCACTCTATATTTGCTCAAATCCGGACCAGAACTGGACGTTCATTGCTGCAGACAGATTGTGGAAACAACCTCCAACACCAAACAAGTTACCACCTTAAGGAGATGGACACCGCAAAATACTGAGGAACCCGCTTGGACGGTTACATACACCAAAGATTTCCAAGGGACTACACCTCTAGCGGCATTGGTAAAGTTGGAAGGCTAAGACTGCGCAGTCAGTCTGTTTTTCTCACCCAATTCATACCATCTGCTTATCCAGTTCACTAAATAGGAACGGATTGTTTATCAGAGGCAATTATAAGTTAAAACCCATTTTTATTATTAATTTTATGAGCTGTATACATGTGTGGTTCAATTGTGGCAATAGATTGCCATTTTATTAAATAGAATATTTTTATCACTCAATCCTTTATGCATTATTAATTTAATTAGCGCTGCTATTGTTTGTTTGTGTTTTGTTATCTAATTGGGTTTGACTACCCCACCATAATTAGCAGCTGCATTAGAGGTGGCAACCTACAGCGCCCGATCTTCCACCTATTGGTATATATCTTTTTGGCATTTTGGGTTAGGACGCCTGCCGCGCAACTAGCACTTTCTGTTCCGTACAGCTCAAAGGGTTTCCCATAGTCTGGCATACCTAATGCTGGTGCCTGCGTTAGGCACTGTTTGAGTCTCTCAAATGCCATCTCGGATTCGTCTGTATGCGAAATCCGATCAGGTTTGTTTGATGAAACCATCTCCTGCAAAGGTAATGCTAGAATGGAAAACCCTGGGATCCAGTTACGGCAATACCCACACATTCCTAAAAACGTTCTGATCTGTTGCTGGGTTTGTGGCAGAGTCATGTCTCTAATTGCTTGAATTCTATCAGCGGTCAGGTGTCTCAGTCCTTGTGTTAGACAGTGTCCCAGATATTTTACTTTAGGCCGGCATAATTGTAGTTTGTCTTTGGAAACCTTGTGTCCTGTGTCTGAAAGATGAAACAGGAGCTGTTTCGTATCTTTCAGGGACGCTTCCAGTGAATCTGAACACAGGAGTAAATCATCCACGTACTGTATCAATACTGATCCACTCTCTGGTTGGAAAGACTGTAAACAATCATGCAAAGCCTGTGAAAATATACTTGGACTGTCTATGAAACCTTGCGGTAATCGAGTCCATGTGTATTGGACTCCTCTGTATGTAAATGCAAACAAATATTGGCTGTCAGGATGCAGGGGTACCGAGAAAAAGGCGGAGCAGAGGTCAATAACAGTGAAAAATTTCGCAGTGGGAGGGATCTGCATAAGGATGACAGCTGGATTTGGCACTACGGGGAACTGACTCTCAACTATTTTGTTAATCCCCCTTAGATCCTGTACTAGCCTGTAACCCCTCCCCCCACTCTTTTTCACAGGGAAGATGGGACTATTGGCAGTGCTGGATGTTCTTACCAGAATGCCCTGTTGTAGCAAGCGCTCTATTACGGGGTATACTCCTAATTCCACCTCTGGCTTCAGAGGGTATTGTGGGATTTTTGGAGCTATCCTACCATCTTTTACTTGCACAACTACTGGAGCTACGTTTGCCATTAATCCAGTGTCTTGTCCATCTTTAGTCCAAAGAGACTCTGGTATTTGGGAAATCATTTCTTCTACCTGGGATGGATTCCTATTTAACATAACAGTGTGGGACATTAATTTTGATGGAGAGTCTAGCATGTCTCGCACTTCCTGAGCGTGATTCTCAGGTATGTCTAAGAATACACCTTCAGGAGTGCAATAAATGACGCACCCCATTTTACACAATAAATCTCTTCCCAGGAGATTAGTCGGTGCCGATGCCGCCAGCAAAAAGGAATACTTGGTATGCAAAGGCCCTATTGTAATCTCTGCTGGTTTGCTAACAGGGTAGTGCTGGACTACTCCCGTTACTCCCATGGCTGGAATTGTCTTACCAGTGGTTCTCATGCCCACTGTCGAATTTATCACTGATTTGGCCGCCCCCGTATCTACAAGGAAGTTTAATGATTTACCAGCTACATCAATTGTGACCTCGGGTTCGCTTCCAAGGCTTGCAATCAATTTCACTGGCTGCAGATTACAGGTATGGCCACACCCCTATTGGGTATGGTGACCTCCCTGAATCGCGCTGGCAGCAACTACTTGAGAAGGGGGTAAATGGGAACTACCAGAGACTTGCCAGTCTCTTTTTGGGGGATACCTTTTTGTCTCCCCTGCATGTGGCTCATGACTCCGTCTCTGCGGTCCCTGATCCCAATTTCGTGTGTCATGTCGTTGTCTAGGGGGTTGATATGATTTTTGCGTGTTTTTCGATCTACAGTCTCGTGCAAAATGTCCGTCTTTATGACAGTAATAACAGGTTACCACATTTGACTTACCCACAGGGTTTGGAGATTTATACAAAGGTTGCCTTGTGGTTAGGGCCTGTATACTTACGGCCATTAACTTATCACTTTGTGACTCCCTGTGTCTGGTGATATTTCGATCGTGATCAATAGCAGCCTCTCTCAAAGTAGCCACCGACAGACCTCGCCAACATGGTTGCGTGGTCTGTACCCTTGTCTTCAACACCTCCTTTAAACCATCCATTAACACAGATACTGCTACCTCTCTATGATTTGCATTTGTTTTAATGTCTTCTATGCCTGTGTATTTAGCCATTTCCAGTAGTGCCCTATGAAAATACTCAGCAGCTGTTTCTGACTCTTTTTGCTTAATGGAGAAAATTTTGTTCCATTTAACTACGGCTGGAAAATACTCTTTTAACTGTAAATTTATCCTCTTTACATTGTCTTGGTTGTACACATCCGTAAGGGGTACATCCTCATCTAATTTACAGTCAGCTAAAAATTGTGCTGAGTCGACATTGGAGGGTAAACATGCCCTCAGCAATATCTGCCAGTCTTTGTTATTGGGCTCTACAGTATTCCCTAGATCTCTAATGTATTTCTGGCTAGCAACTAGATCCTTCCTAGGATCAGGGAATTAGGACACTATTGTTCTTAATTCCATTCGGGAAAATGGACAGTGCATGGCAATGTTTCTGACAGGAGTGACTCCTGAAGTGTCCGTTTTCCCATTTGGCACTGCTATTACCCTAACGGGATTAAGTCTAATAACATCATTCTGAGTAGATTCTACAGCTTGTGGTGAAATGGTTTCAGCATAGTGTATGGTGCCGTACTTACCCGTTGATACGACCTCACCTGTCCCTCCGCTAGGGGCCTTGGATACTAATCTTACGGGTTGGGTCGTGCCCACTGCTGTTTCTGATATGGTGGCTGCTAGAGAGAGTGCTGATAGTGTTGTTGACTCGTCCTCTTGATCACACTCCTGGGGAAAGTTTAAAACAGGGTACAACTTGCACGGGTTAATATTTGCATTACTCATCTTATTCATATTATCCTTAACATTTATACCGTTACTAAGTGCCTGTTTATTACACATTAGTGCGTCATTCTCTGCAACCAACTTCTCTCCCGTTATGTAAGGTGGCGGTGGTGCCGTAGCTATCAGTTTCCTGATAGGGTTAGATCCAGCCGCCTGAGCCAATCCTCTCTGAATTTCACCCTCCTGTTGCCATAACTGTAAGTAGTCATAATGTTTGATCCGTCTCTTTGTTGATTTAATGAGACATATCCTTCTCCTAAGATTTTGTAACACATCTGGGCTAAAGCTACCTACCCGGGGAAACTTCTCCTCGTCATGCACAGTCATTCTTTCCCATTCATCACATAAAACCTCTGTGTGTGAACCGTATTTTTCACACATTACATACCTTGCCGACCCGATTGGCCGGTTTACTGAATCAACCCGAACCGAGGTTGATCGCCCCCTACCTGAACAACTGGCCCCCATACTTGCAGGTGTTGCTTTCACTACCTCTGACCTTCAAATCAGGGTCTTCAGCGAACCCTTACAAAACCAAGATGTCCGGGGCAGGCCGGCGGCGAAGTTTACCGAGTACTCCACTCACTCCTCACCCACGTTGGCCAGTACTGCAATCACTGATTCAGAGCTGCTGTACCCAACTTAGGGCCCCTATGAACCTTTACTTACTGGGGCGTGTTGGACCTACCAGTCCCCAGCAAGTATCGGTTGTTGGATAGTTCCCGAGTGACCAGCGAACCTCCCTTAAAATAAAAAAAAATTACACAAATCACGTTAGAGTGTACAAATAGCGTTTATGACCCCTTTCGTACGCAAATGGTACTGGTCAGGTTACTAACTAATGCACACAATTACGTGCGGTACAATCGTTCTGCACATAAGCAACTAATCTTATGTGCGGAGCGACCAGTGGAATCGAAAATTGCGGCTGCGAATTCCTTCAGCCAGAGCTTTAATGGCCTATATGGGTTCCGCACCAACCCTTCCTGGTGTTGTGCTACTTTTCTCTATAGCGGACTTCTTAGTCTGCTGTATCTAGACCTCCTGGTCTGTTCCGGACCTCCTGGTCTGTGCTACAGTAGACCTCCTGGTCTGCTATACTCTAATGCTCAAATTTATGTTTAACAAGGGATGCCTCCCTAGCCACCATGCACGTCACTTACATGTATGTACCTCACGAGAACTCGACTTCTTGTGGTTCAACCCAAAAATTGTAAACACTTATATATACAAACACTCACCACATGTACACTTTAATTTTATTTCTGCGCAGAAATTCCTTTCATTCAGTAAATAGTCTAGACCAGATGAGTCGCAAATTGGAGAAGGATCTATTAGCTTAAAATTTCGGACACTAAAATTGACTTGCACTATTTATCGCGTTGCCTCCTTTTCGCCTGTTAAAAATAATACTATCGTGTGATTTGAATTATGTGGGCGTACCCGGACGCTCCGTTGCGTAATATACGCTGCGTGCGTCGGCCTTTGTGTTGCGTACGCTTGTCTCACCCTTTTGTTAGAGACACGTGTATGCCAGCCAGATATGTCCACAGAAATACAGTTAACACGTTTATCAATGTAGATGATCTTTAATTGTATTCCTCTACCGAGCACCACACAGGTCTCTCCTTGTATCTTTAGGCAAAGCCGTGTGCGTGCTTTACAAATTACCCCTTAATGTATTACTTTTACTCTTTAACTACTAATAGCAACAAATCTTTCTTAGCACGTTATCAATTGTGAAATGGCAACCAAGAGAGTGATATGTGAAAATACACGAATGAAAAGAAATGCAGATGTATGCGTGCGTGCATGCGTACGCAAGACAGAACAGAAAAAAACAGTTTTAAAAGATACTAGCGTATTGTTCTTACCTCCGGTTCCGGATACCTTCAGCACCCTTTACTAAGCGAAGCAGACGCTTATCGGGTCAGCACTACGAGGAATATTACCTCCCGCCCTTTGCTGATCGATAATGTCTGCTGAAACTACCCAGTGCAGATATGTGAAGGACGGACGAGCCGCCAATTGATAAAGCCTAATATTTATCTTACTGAAAACCCTCTAAAAGGTTAAAGAACACAGTACGCTATTGGCGTATGGAATACCTTAAGGGTACGCACGTTGCGTATCTAACGCTTAGCCGTGGTCGAGACGCACGAGCGGCACGTTCGCTCACGACTTAGAGCGTACAGGCAAGCACGCTATAGGCTGCCGACTAACGTAATGATACGCTATCAGCGTAGCGGATGCTTGGGACCACGAGGAGATCACAAGCGGCGCTGACGCTCACAGTGTTAAACCTTTTTAACTATACCATAAACAATATACTTATACTGTAAACCCTTGTGCAGTGATAAGATGTAAATGCAACACAGTGTAACCTTGTTAGTTTAAAAGCTGTATGAGCGTATGTGACGCTCAGAGAACCCCTTAGCAATATAATAAACAGTCAAATACCGGTCTAAGGGTCTAACGCCTTTTAAGGAAATGAATGAACGTTCAAAAAGAATAATACAATACAAGTTATACACTACCAAAATAACATAGAATATCTAACCAAGTAACTACACATGAAATACAATAAAGATACAATTACTTTTAAAGGGGGAAAGGGGAGAGAGAGAGAGAGAGAGAGAGAGAGAGAGAAAGTGAGAGAGAACGAGAGAGAATGGCTTATAACAATAAAGACAATATGATTGCAGAGAAACTTACGCACAAAGGGAAACAATCGCATGCGCCTTCTGGATATCCAGCTCCCGATTATCAGCAATGAGAACCGTTGAAGAGAATAGAGAGCTGGCCCAGATCGGCTTGTCCTTTTATACACTACACACAATACAGTACAATGGTCCCTATATTCTTATTGTTCATTGGACACAGGAATTCGTCTTCGCATTATAACAAAAGGTCATAGGTTGATTCATACAGGTGGGCTGTGACTATTTCTAACTGCTCAGGTGGGTGGGAAACTAGGTTTCCCGCCGCATGGGTAATAAAGTGCAAAATACAGTAAATGTTCATAAACTTCTTATGTCCATAACTATTCGCACGAGCGATTAATCCGCTTCAAACCAACACCGGAATATTGCTAGTTAAATACTCTTCCGATGGATACTAAACACCACTGTATAACCCCTGTCTGACCCTTCGTATCAAACAAAGAGGGATCTCTTTGTCTATGAACATGCTACATTAACTAAACTTTCAGATTCTATCAAAGGGACCATAATCTACAAAATACATTATATGGTTAAAATATGTAACGATTGAGTCGCCCGCTAGACGCACATAAACTTTACCGTATATGCGCATACCGTGCGCCTGCGGGTGCACGCAACAGCGAGTATGCGCACGCACGGGAGAGCTCATGCACTCGCAGCAGGCACTCGCATGAGGTGCATATATGGCAGTGTGTAGCGTGATATTTTTCTGACTTTGACAAGCCGTAATGGCCGCTGTCCCTCGTGCACGTGCTACGCACTTCGTACGCTATTTGCGTACAAAGACCTCGCACGTGGTACGCAAGTTACGTACACACGCTGCGCTGTGAGTACGGGATACACACAGCGAGCGTACACACAGATAATAACCTTTTAAACCTTACACAGAGTATGCTTATACTGTAATTCTTAGTGTTGAGATACTACAAGGATATAACTGTTTAACCTTGGTCTGTAAGCTAGCTGTTTGAGCGATTGAGACGCTCCGATTACCCTCAGCAATGTAATAAACACACAATACCTTGCTAAGGTTCCAACACCTTTACTAACAATATTTAGCTAAGGAAAAAGGAAAAAAAACAGTTAACAGTTCATACACTACAGGCTAACATAAATATCTAACAGAATGACTAAACAGAAATATACACAATAGCGAACGATCGCAAACACAAATACATAGACTAAGAATGAATGGCTAACATTAAAACGGGTAACAAAGTGGCCACATAGAAACATACCATACGGGGAACACTCGCTAGCGCAACCGGATCCAGTCCGCCAATTATCAGAGATAAATGTTGATGAGAGAGAGTACTGGCCGGTCTGGGGACAGTGACCCTTATATACACAACATACAGTGTACTACAAAGGGCCCTACAATCTTATTGTTCATTGGACACAGGAATGTCTCCTCGCATCATAACAAAAGGTCATAGGTTAGTTTGAACAGGTGGGCTGTGACTATATCAAACTGCTCAGGTGGGAGGGAATCTCAGAATTCCCGCCGCATGGATAATGAACCGCAAATATAGTAAATGTCCAGAAACTACTAATAGACATAACTATACGCAGGAGCGATTAATCTTTACCTAACCAGCACCGGATTGTTTCTAATAAAATGTTCTTTAGTTAGGTACCAAACACCACTGCTCAAACCCTGTCTGACCCTTCGCATCATGCAAAGAGGAATTCCTCTGTCCAGGGACCAGTTACAATAAACAAACTTACAGTTATTATTAAGGGGAACATTACCTATAAAACATACTATTTGGATTTACTAAGTAACGATTGAGTCGCCCGCTAGACGCACACAAACTCTACCGTAAATGCACATACCACGCGCCAATGCGCACGGCCGTAGAAGCTCCATTACGCAACTGCGAGTATCCGCACGCACGGGAGAGAATGTGCACGTGCAGCGGGCAAGCGCATGGGGTGAATATATGGCAACGTGCAGCATGATATTTTTCCGACTTTGACAGTCCACCCTTTGGCAGTCATCAATAACTGCCACTTCCTAAAACAGTTCAAAAAAGAAAAATATATGTCATCATGTAAATACCATTTTATGATTGGGAAAAGGGAGGAGAGGAGAAGGTGGGAAAAAGGTATGACCTAGTGAAATAGTAGAAGCATGTGTGTATGAATCCATGTTTGAGGGGTCATGTATCATCGTGCCGTACGTGTTTTAAATCAAGCTTCGAGGTATTGCGAAGTATACATTTGAATCCTTCTTATCCCTTATCAGGGATCTGTGGATGGGCTGTCAAACTCTACCGAGCTCTTTTCGGCTTTTGGTTGCAACAAATGGGGAGCACACTTAATTGATGATACATGAAGGGGGGGGGGGGGAGAACATGTGAATGCTGATATATGTGTCTATATTCCCTATCGACTATGTGTGTCGTTACCTGGAGGTTGTAGAGATGAAGATAAGAAACAATCGTTATAAATGCAGTCGTAAACTATGTGAGTTTAAATAAACAGTCGCTGAAGAGGTCTTGTCTGATGTCTTGTCTTGATGTACATGTTGTCTGATGTCGCTCGGTGCTTTTGCTATAAATAGCGAGCAAAAGTTGTTCCATTGTCCATAAAGTTACAGTCTCTAAAGTATTGGGCTATCGTAAAAGTTAAAGTCACTAGGGAAATTGGGGCTTGTAGCATAGTTCATCAATGGTCTGTATAAAAGAGGTTGTCAAATTCTTCTTCCAAGCGGATGTCTTTGTACCTTGGAGGAAAACAAAGGAGAAACGGGTGAAAGAAACGGACCGTGAAATCACATTTTCATCACAACATTGTCTCTATCGTTGGGTCATAAATCAAATTAGTTGTTGTTATTACAGTGTCTTCGCTCCTTAAACTCATCACCCTGGTATTACTTTTACACTTCGTTAAAACCCGAACGCATCTAAATATCAGGCCAACCAATATGACGACTCCTAGAATACACAAAAGAAATTTCCCTACATCCATAATAATACCTTGGGCCCATTCTCCTAAACCAGAGAACCAATTTCGTGGGTTCAACCATGACACCCAACTGGTCAGCTCATTACCCACAGCAGCGAGTGTGAGATTGTGTATCCTTCGAAACTCCCACTTTAATTGTAGAATGTCATCCATCTTTTGGTCTATGACCTCGGCTGGGTCCTCCGTGCTGTTTGTAATGTACGTGCAGCATTTTATTCCATATTGAGTTGCTAGGGTCACAGCTGTGAGGTAATTAAGAATCATTCTTTGCTGAACCAGTTCTGTTTTGTAGGCTTGTAACTCTTTCCCAGTGTACCTGAATGTGTAGTCATACATTTCGGTGATATTGTCTAATAAATTTGCAAGCGCAGATATATATCTATAATTTATCACTCCTCTGGCGGTACGAGTGATATCTAACGTGAGTAGGAATTGAATCCCGGTGGATTCATGGATCAGATCAGAGGCTGGATGCTCTGTCCTCTCTATCAGGTGCCGTTTAACGACGTGCTCGTAATGAGTGTGAGTATAAGGAGCTTGGGCACTGCGGTGAATATCTTTCATTTTGTTATAAGATACAGTCATTACTTCAGGCAGTACTTTTCCAATATAACACAATCCCTCTGAGTTTGGGGCAAGTCACTTATACGCCTTCCTCCCGCATATGAAATATGCATCATCGGGGAGAACATATGGGACGGAGTATGACATTACCATGTTACAAATTTTCCATGTGAAATCTCCTAACCCTAATTCTCCCATCTGTTTAATACACGTATCTGTTTGTACGATATGTGCACAGTATCCTGGTGATACTTCTCCAACTCGCATGGTCCTACTTCCTAGAGTGTACCTATACCGGAAAAATCTTCCATGGTCGGCTATCTGGCATATAAGTTCTGTGTCTATGGGCATTCTGTCGGCTCTGTATGAAAAGGTCATGGTTTGATTACTCCATGACACTTCCCAATTTCCCGGCTTTCGGGGATTGGAAATGTTAAAGCACACTAAGGACCTATCCACATGATATTGGTGGAGCTTCAAACTAGGAGGACTAGAGATATTAAACCTCTTGTCCACCGGCCTCCCACCACTTAACTCAAGTACCTCTCCTACAGTTAAAGGGAATGGTACTAGTCCTGATTTGCTATGACCTTGAGGTACTTGAGAGCATACCCAACAGTCTGTCTGGTTTAACACTTTACCCACTAAGGAGTGATAGTCACTCAATGGATGCCGGTCCATGTGGACATTAAAACTGGACTGACATTTCTTGATGCACCCATCCTCAACTATATTGTCACCATGCCTACAGATGCAGTTCTCTTCAGCTAACAATCCTTCACAATTCCTTCTATTGTCAATGCTACCAGATCGTTTTCTGATACTCGCCTTTACTCAGTGATTATGTTGCTCTTGGAAAAGTACGCCTCCATCCTGGTCATTAGAACCCATTCCCGATCCTTTCTCGACCTCCATGGTACTCTCACCGAAACAGACTGCTCTGGTCAACATCATGGTCAACAGGAAAATCCGGATCACAGTCTCTTGGGGTAAGTCCATCTTAGAGGAGTAAAAGGAGAAAAATAAGAAGGGGGAAAGGAAATAGGAGGGAGGTGGGAACTGGAGAAAATAACAAATGGGAAAAAGAAATCTGGCTCGACAAACGCCTCTGGTTTTATTATTCTCAGTGCTCAGGTGTCGTCTCAATCCTCCCTGAACAGACACTCTAGTGATACAACCTCTACCGTCTGTTCTTTATCACGAGACCTCTCTGGGTCAGCAACCTTTTTACAATGAGACGAATGCACCCAAGTCTCTCTCTCGGCAACCTTCAATGCTGTTGTGCTGGTCAATAAGACTTGATATGGTCCTTCCCATCTGTCAACAAGACAACCTGAGCGTAGAAAATTCCGTATCATTACATAATCCCCAGGTTCAATGTCATGACAATTATTGTCTGGCAAATCAGGAATCACCAACTTTAGATTATCATTCTGATTCCTCAATTGCTTACTCATCTTAACCAAGTACTTTACGGTTACTTCATTGTTACATTTCAAATCATCCTGGGGGTTAATCATAACATGGGGTTGTCGACCAAACAGAATTTCAAAAGGAGACAGATTAAGAGGGGACCTGGGAGTGGTTCTGATGCTGTATAATACGATTGGCAAAGCTTCAGGCCATAACAGTCCTGTTTCAGTCATTACCTTGCTCAATTTATTTTTAATAGTGCTGTTTACTCTTTCCACCTTCGCACTCGCCTGAGGGCGGTACGGAGTGTGCAGCTTACTATTAATTCCCATCAACTTACACATTGTTTGAAAGACTTCACCTGTGAAATGGGTACCCCTATCGCTTTCAGTTATTCTAGGGATACCGTACCTACACACAAATTCCTGCACAATTTTCTTTGCAGTAAACACAGCGGTATTTGTGGCCACGGGAAACGCTTCAACCCAATTTGAGAACACATCAATACAGACCAATACATACTTTAAATTTCTACAAGGTGGCAATTGTATGAAATCAATTTCTATTACCTGAAAAGGGCCATCTGTCGGAGGGATATGGGATGGCTCTGTTGGTATTGCCTTTCCGATATTCTTCCTCAAGCAAGTGAGACATGTCATCGCTCTTTTACCCGCATGGGAAGAAAATCCTGGGGCGCACCAATAAGCTCTTACCAACTTACACATTCCTTCTTTGCCTAGATGAGTCAGCCCATGTGCCGCTTCCGCTAGACTTGGAAGGTATGCTCTGGGTGCCACTGGCTTACCCTGTCCATCTGTCCAGAGTCCTGAGGACTCCTGGCCATATCCTTTTGACCTCCAAACTGCCTTTTCCTGTGGGGAACACAAGTTTTGCATTTCACACAATTTCTGTGTGTTTACAGTATTAAATACCATCAGTTGTGTACTGTCTGTTTGTATGGGGTTACTTGCTGCTGATTTAGCAGCTTCGTCTGCTCGGCTGTTACCAAGTGATACCGGGTCTTGGCTATATGTGTGAGCTTTACACTTGATAACAGCCACTCTGTCGGGTTCCTGTATCGCTGTTAGAAGTCTTTTGATGTGGGCTGCATGCGCTACGGGTGTGCCAGCTGCCGTCATGAAATTCCTGAGGCGCCATAGGGCCCCGAAATCATGGACTACTCCGAAGGCGTACCTAGAATCTGTGTAAATATTGGCTGACTTGCCCTTAGCAAATTCGCATGCTCTGGTTAGGGCAACCAGTTCAGCAACTTGTGCTGAGTGTGGTGGGCCTAGCGGTTCTGCTTCTATGGTACTTTGGTCATCTACGACTGCGTATCCAGTACACAAGTCTCCCGAGTCCGTCTGTCTGTGACAACTACCGTCAGTGTAGAAAGTAAAATCTACATCTTCCAGTGGGTTGTCACTGATGTCAGGCCTTGCTGTGAAATTTTGGGTCAAATATTCCATACAATCATGCGTGTCATCCCCTGTATTAAATCCTCCTTCACCATCACTCTCATCCTCCACCCTTTGTGCCTGTCCAGGCACACCTGGGAGATACGTTGCAGGATTTAATGCGCTGCATCTCCTTATGGTGATGTTTACGGGGGCCATCAATGCCAATTCCCATCTTGTAAACCGCGCTGATGAGACGTGTCTGGTTTGGGCCGAATTCAGTAAGGCTGACACTGCATGTGGTGTATGAATTGTGAGGTTGTGTCCTAGCACTACATCTTCGCTTTTACTTACTAGCAATGCTATCGCTGCAACACTTCGCAAGCATGTGGGGAGGGATCGCGCTACCGTATCTAGCTGGGCGCTATAGTAGGCTACCGGCCTGCTGGCATCACCATGCTTCTGGGTTAAGACACCTGCTGCGCACCCAGCACTCTCTGTTCCGTACAGTTCAAAGGGTTTTCCATAGTCTGGCATACCTAATGCCGGTGCCTGCGTTAGGCACTGTTTAATTCTCTCAAATGCCATCTCGGATTCGTCTGTGTGCGAAATCCGATCAGGTTTGCTTGATGAGACCATCTCCTGCAAAGGTAGGGCCAGTATGGAAAAACCTGGGATCCAGTTACGGCAATACCCACACATTCCTAAAAACGTTCTAATCTGTTGCTGGGTTTGTGGCAGGGTCATGTCACGAATTGCTTGAATTCTATCAGCGGTAAGGTGTCTCAGTCCTTGTGTTAGACAGTGTCCCAAATACTTCACACGGGTCTGGCATAATTGTAACTTGTCCTTGGAAACCTTGTGTCCTGTGTCTGAAAGATGAAACAGGAGTTGTTTCGTATCTCTCAGGGACGCTTCCAGTGAATCTGAACACAGCAGTAAATCATCTACATACTGTATCAATATTGATCCATTCTCTGGTTGGAAAGACTGTAAACAATCATGCAGGGCCTGTGAGAAAATACTTGGACTATCTATGAAACCTTGTGGTAAGCGAGTCCAAGTGTACTGAACTCCTCTGTATGTGAATGCGAATAAGTATTGACTGTCAGGGTGCAGAGGTACCGAGAAGAAAGCGGAGCAGAGGTCAATCACAGTGAAAAATTTGGCAGTGGGAGGGATTTGCATAAGGATAACAGCTGGATTTGGCACTACAGGGAATTGGCTCTCAACTATTTTGTTGATCCCCCTTAGATCCTGCACTAATCTGTAACCCCTCCCCCCACTCTTTTTAACAGGGAAGATGGGACTATTGGCAGTGCTGGACGTCCTTACCAGAATGCCCTGTTGTAGCAAGCGCTCTATTACAGGGTAAACTCCTAACTCCACCTCTGGCTTCAGAGGGTATTGTGGGATTTTTGGAGCTATCCTACCATATTTTACTTGCACAACTACTGGGGCTACGTTTGCCATTAATCCAGTGTCTTGTCCGTCCTTGGTCCAAAGTGACTCCGGTATCTGGGAAGTCATTTCTTCTACCTTGGACGGACACCTATTTACAATAACAGAGTGTGACATTAATCTTGTTGGGGACTTTTCTCTTTTTCCATGCCTGCTCTTCCTTCTTATCTCTCCTCCTCCCTCCACTTTCAGGTTACTAGGAACGGGTTCTACTTCTTTCCGCCATGAGTACCCCGGGTAGGATTAAAGTACTATCCCTCAATGCACGCGGTCTCAACTCTCCGGAGAAGAGATCCAGTCTTTTACGTCTGCTAAGGGCTGAAAGAGCAGACGTTGCATTAGTGCAGGAGACCCATTTTAAGGTCGGGATTCGTAACCCCTCGATCACCAATCGCCACTTTCCAATGGCGTTCTACAGTAACACCCCAGGTAGCAAATCCAAGGGAGTGGCTATTATTTTCTCCAGGGACCTACACGTCTCGGACGTAGCCGTACACAGGGTGGTTCCGGGAAGGTTCCTTATCTTGACTTGCAAGATCTCCGAGCAAACATTCACCTTTGCGGTGATATACGCCCCCAACCAGGCCCAACTATCTTTCTTTAACTCCCACCTTCCGAAATTAGATCCCTTGATGCAAGGTGTCACGATTTTGGGTGGGGATTTCAACTGGACACTGGACCCAAATAACGACACCTCATCCCAAACTTCTAGATTTGCAGCATCTAAATACCGCCGCGTTAAACACCTTCTCAACTCACAACAATTAGCCGACTCCTGGAGAACCCTTAACCCCTCAGGACGTGACTATTCCTACTACTCCCATCCCCATAGGGTTTATTCCCGCATTGATTATTTATTCCTTAGCCACAGACACCTCCCGCTTCTTTTAGATGCCACTATTGGCTCGATCACATGGTCTGATCACGCCCCAGTAACCCTAACCCTGACCCTCCATCACGGCTCTCACAAACAATGGACCTGGAGACTCAATGAGTCCCTCCTCTACGACACAGTATGTAAAGAAGCCTTAGACAAAACTCTAGATGAATATATTGCCACGAACGTCACAGATGATGTCTCCCATCTCACTGTGTGGGAGGCACATAAATGTGTCCTTCGAGGTAAGTTGATCCAACTGGGCACCCACAAAAAGAAACAGAGACAGTCTCTGATCACAGGTCTTTTACATACAATCCACACCCTTGAGACATCCCACAAAGTATCCCTGTCAAATGTGACCCTGGTAGAATTATCAGAAGCCCGCGCCCAGCTGAATAAGCTCCTCTCTAACAACATAATCCATTCCATCCGTAAATGCAAACAGAAATACTACCAATGGGGCAACAAGCCGGGCCGAGTCCTAGCCCACGCTATACGAGCACAACACTCGGCCTCCTTTATTGGCTCGGTGAAGGACGCCGGGGGGACTCCTAAATTTAAGTCACCCGAGATCGGAGCCTGCTTCGCACACTTCTACACCTTGCTCTACAATCTAGAGAACACATCCCCTGATACAGATCCCCGACTTCTACACCAAAACATAAAAGACTATCTGAAGTCCATCGACTATCCTGTTCTTCCACCTTCGGAGCTTAACACAATGGAAGCCCCCTTCACTACCCAAGAGATAGACCGAGCCATCTCCTCTATGGCGTCGGGGAAAAGCCCTGGCCCCGACGGCTTCACTATCGCATACTATAAGGTGTTTAAAGATAGACTGCTCCCTCTCCTGCTCCGTGCATTTAACTCAATTTCAGCTGGCTCCCACTTCTCCCGTGACTCACTTGAGGCCCACGTATCGGTGATACCGAAACAGGGCAAAGACCCCTCAGCCTGCTCCAGCTACAGGCCCATTTCCCTCCTCAATGTAGACCTGAAAATTTATGCGAAGATTCTGGCAAACAGACTTAACGTATTGATCCCTCTCCTAGTCCATAATGACCAGGTGGGTTTTGTGATAGGCCGAGAGGCCAAAGACAACACCACCAAACTCCTCAATCTTATTCACCTAGCGTCCCACAGCTCTATCCCCACCATTCTGCTCTCAACCGACGCCGAAAAGGCATTCGACAGGATCAGTTGGAAATTTATGGCAACCATTTTAGAACACATAGGTTTAGGTCCAAATGCACTCACATGGATAATGGCCCTATATGACTCCCCGACGGCAAGGGTTCGCGTAAATGGCACCCTGTCGGACCCATTTACCATAACCAATGGCACCAGGCAGGGATGCCCACTATCCCCCTTAATTTTCGTGCTATGTATTGAGGCCTTGGCCAGGTCCATTCGGGCTAACCAAGCTATCCAAGGCCTCACCGTAGGCGATGACGAATACAAATTGGCCTTATTTGCCGACGACCTCTTGGCCATAATATCACACCCCAATGACTCTCTCCCGCACCTAATGAAAGAACTAAACTTATTTGGACTCCTCTCCAATTTCAAAATTAATTATAATAAGTCTAGTGCTCTTAACATTTCCGCTTCAGCAGACTCCGTTACAGCCCTTAAGCGCTCCTTTCCTTTCTCGTGGCAGCCTTCCCACATAACATACCTAGGTATTAAGTTGAGCGCTAAAGAGTCTCAAATATTCTCACTGAACTATCTACCCCTGGTGCGAACAATTCGGAATGACTACTCCAGATGGAATATGAAATTCTTATCCTGGTTCGGGAGGATAAACGTTGTCAAGATGAACACCCTCCCCAAATTATTATATGTAATGCAAACTCTCCCGATTCATGTTCCGGAGACCTGGTTTCGAACTATTGCATCCCTGATCCAACAATTTGTCTGGCAGCGGAGGAGACCAAGGATTAGTCGCTCCCAATTGTCGAAACCGATTGTAAGGGGAGGCCTTCAGCTTCCCGACATAAAAAACTATTACCATGCCATCCTTTTAAATAGAATTATAGATTGGACGAGATACCGAGAGATTAAACAATGGGTGAAGTTGGAAGGTCTGTACGTACACCAATTCCCAGAAATATTTCCCTGGCTACCCTCCCCCCCCAAACTGCCCAAGCCTCATCCCACCATTACACCCACACTTGCTAAGTGGAAGTCAATGCGCACACTACCTTACATCTCATCTAAATTCAGTCCCCTGACGTCCTTCCTGGCCAACCCTGAATTTGCTCCGGGACTTAATCCAGCCCACTTCTCGCGCTGGGCATCAACGGGTTTGTTCAGGGTTGGCCAGATGGTGTCATCAACTGGAGTTAAGCAGTTCTCGGACCTTAGGGCAAAATGGGACATCCCCCAACAGGACTTCTGGAAATTCCTGCAAATAAGACACTTCTTGATATCTAACTCTAATCTCCAGAATGCCGCCAGAGAGATGACCCCTTTCGAGAAACTATGTGTCGCTGTCCAGGACCCGACTCATACTATCTCCACTCTTTACAGGATTGTCTGCAATGCCCAACCTTCCGATGCTACATCTTATGCTGTGGCATGGGAGAGAGATTTGGGCATCTCTCTGTCGTGTAGAGACTGGGAAAGAATATGCTTAAAAACCCATACAAGCTCTGTTTGTGTCCAAGTAAGAGAGACTCAATACAAGGTCATGACAAGATGGTACAGACCCCCCTCCCTCCTTCATGCTATATACCCCTCCTCATCGGCACTTTGCTGGCGCTGCTCCTCCCCTTCAGGCACCCTTCTACATATCTGGTGGTCATGTCGTCTAATACAGCCCTTCTGGCGGGAAGTTATACACATCTCACAGTGCATCCTTAAGACCCAGATTCCACAGGACCCAGCATTCTGGCTTATCAATCACTCTACAATTCCTGTGTCTCAACACAAACACTCCCTTCTACGACACCTAAGCAATGCAGCACGTGCTGTGATCCCAGCCAAGTGGAGAGCCAACACTCCACCCACGAGTCGTGCATGGTTCACTAAGTTGAACTATTTTATGAGAATGGAGGATCTGTTCCTATCTTCGATGGGCAAATCTAGTGAATTCGACACCACATGGGCCCCTTGGTTGGAATACAAATCCTCCCAGGCTTACCTGGATATTCCCTTGGATGGTAATTAATTAATTAATTAAAAAAAAAAAAAAAATTTCCTAGCTACATTCCATAACCTTATTAAGTGGTATCCCCCCCCCCCCCCCCTCTATGTTCCTAACCCCCTCTGACCTTCTCTTACCCTCTTCCTCTCTTAACTCACCCATCTTTCTACTTCCATCTTAACGCCTTCGGGCGCCCCCCTACTCTTTAACTCTTATTATTATACTATTTTACATACTCAAGAGTTATGGGAGTGCCCTCACGGATGCGGGTAAAATTTACCTCCTACATCACTAAGTAAACGTCACCCTCAACACACCTAAGCTCCTACAGGGATGTTTTCTATTCTTGTTGACATATGTTTAATGCACTTCAAACCTAATGTATTTGCACTGTTGATGTTGAGATTTTCATGCCTGTATTTGTGTGGGAGCATTCCCGCTATATGTTGTTGCATTTAAAACCCTTGAATAAAAACTGATTAAACAAAAAAAAAATCTTGTTGGGGAGTCTAGCATATCCTGCGCTTCCTGAGCGTGGTTTTCGGGTATGTCCAAGAACACACCTTCAGGAGTACAATATATGACACATCCCATTTTGCACAGTAAATCTCTCCCTAGGAGATTAGTCGGAGCCGATGCAGCCAGCAGAAAAGAATGCTTGGTCTGCAAAGGCCCTATCGTAACCTCTGCAGGTTTGCTTAAAGGGTATTGTCGCACTACTCCTGTTACTCCCATGGCTGGAATTGTTTTACCAGTGGTTCTCATGCCCACGGTCGAATTTATCACTGACTTGGCCGCCCCCGTATCTACAAGGAAATTTAGAGATTTACCAGCTACATCAATTGTAACCTCGGGTTTACTTCCAAGGCTCGCAATTAATTTCACTGGCTGCAGATTACAGGTGTGGCCCCACCCCTATGGTGCCTGGTGACCTCCCTGCATTGCACTGGCAGCTATTACCTGTGAAGGGGGTAAATGGGAACTATCAGAGACTTGCCAGTCTCTTCTTGGGGGATACCTTCTTATTTCCCCGGCGTGTGGCTCATAACTCCGTCTCTGCGGTCCTTGATCCCAATCTCATATGTCATGTCGTTGTCTAGGGTTTTTATATGCATTGTGTGGGTTACTGGTGCAGTTACGTGCAAAATGACCTTCCCTGTTACAATTGTAACATTTTACCATATACGGCTTACCACCAGGGGTCTGAGATTTAGACTGAGGCGGCCTTGTTGTAAGGGCTTGGATACTTATAGCCATAAGTTTATCACTCTGTGACTCCCTGCGTCTTGTGATGTTCCTGTCATGCCCAACAGCAGTCTCTCTTAAGGCGGCCACCGACATGCCTCTCCAGTTAGGTTGAGTGGTTTGTACCCTATTCCTTAATACCTCCTTTAAACCGTCCATCAAGACGGACACCGCTACCTCTCTATGGTGTATATTTGCCTCAATGTCCACGATCCCAGTATATTTAGACATTTCCTCCAGTGCCCGGTGGAAATAGTCAGAGGCAGTTTCTCCTTCCATTTGTTTGATGGAGAAAATTTTGTTCCATTTTACCACAGCTGGGAAGTATACTCCCAGCTGCAGATTGATTCTGGTTTACATTATCTTGATTATACTCATCCGTAAGGGGTACCTCTTCATCTAATTTACAGTCAGCTATAAATTTCACAGGGTCAATACTAGAGGGCAGGCATGCCCGCAGTAGTGTCCGCCAATTTTTGTTGTTAGGTTCAGTGGAGTTACCCAGGTCCTTAATGAACCTCTGACATGCGGCTAAATCTTTTCTGGGATCAGGAAATTCAGACAAAATTGTTCTTAATTCTGCTCGGGACCAGGGACAGTGCATTGCAATATTCCTGATGGGTGTAACCCCATTTGTGTCGGTCTTCCCATTGGGGACCGCTATCACTCTAACAGGATTAAGATTAATTACTTCACTCTGGGTTGATTCTACCGTGTGTGGTGCAACAGTTTCAGCATATTGTACAGTGCCGTACTTACCTCTAGATACAACCTCACCTGTCCCTGAACTATGGGCCTTTGATACCCCTCTTACTGGTTGGGCGGTTCCCACTAGAGTATCGTTTATGGTGGCCGCTAGAGAGAGAGCTGAAATCGTAGTGGGCTCATCTTCCTGGTCGTATTCCTGGGGGAAGTTTAAAATGGGATACAACTTGCATGGGTTAGCGTTAGTATCAACATTTGCATTAACTTTCATTTTATTCTTATCACTACTACATTGGTTAAGTGCACCCTTATCGTACACCCGCATGTCATTCTCTGCAGCCACTTTTTCCCCTACTATATTAGGTGGTGGTGCCGTTGCTATCAGACTCCTACCAGGATTTGAATTTGCTTTCTGAGCTAATTCCTGTTGTATTTCACTTTCCTGTTGCCATACCTGTAAACAATCATAATGTCTAATCCTCTGCTTTGCAGATTTTATAAGACCTATCCTTTTTCTTAGATTCTGCAATACCTCAGGGTTCAAACTGCCTACCCGGGGAAACTGCTCCCCATCATCCTCTGTCATTCGTTCCCATTCTTTGCAAAATACCTGTGTGTGTGATCCGTATTTTTCACACATTATATACCGTGCTGACCCTTTGGGCCAACAAATACCAACGTGAACCCTTGTTGGACGTCCCTTCTTTGAACAACTGGCCCCCATTGTTTGCAGATATTGCTGTCTCAGCGAATTCTTACAAAACAAACCAAGTTGCCCGCGGTAAGGCGACGGTGAAAGTTCAACTAGTGCCTTCACTCACTTTACGCCCCAATTGGCCAATACGAGTTCCAGCAATGTGCCCACCACTGGACGTACCCAATTCGCGGGATCTTTTTGTAACCTCTATTTACTGGGGCGTGTGGGAGTATGCTACCCTCCCCAGTAAGTATTGGTTGTTGGAGATTTCCTGAGTGAACAGCGAAACTCCCTTAAAATAACAAAAACCTACACAAATCACGTTAGAATGTACAAATAGCGTTTAAGATCCCACAGTAAATTTTAATGGGTATCAAGGTAACAAACTACTGCACACAATTACGTGCGGTCCAGTCGCACTGCGCATAAGTAAATTAATATTTATACGCTGTATGACCAACGGAATCGGTTGTTTAGGCTGCGAAACCTTCAGCCGGAGCTCAACTTGTCTATATGGGTACTACGCAAAACCCCCCGGGCTGCGCTTAAACCTTCGCAGTCCTTTTGTCTGCGGATACTACTTGCTCCTTTTACCTTGTATAATGTTAACGCGGGCAAGCCAGTCCCATGCCACCAAGTGTCCACTCACCTGATGTGGTCTCCGACGGGATCCCGATTTCTGGGTTCACAAAATAATACCTTTATTTCCACACTCACTCCTACTCACTCATATGCACACTGATCTTTCTGTACAGAAATTCCTTTCATACAGGCAGTAGTCCAATCCCTGAGTATTGCAATAGAAAAAGGTTCTCTTTTAACTAAGCTTTTTTTGGAAACTGAACAAACCTGTGCTATTATCAGGTGGTTATACTATACCGCCCCCACTAAAACAATGTTATCGTGTGATTTGAGTCTCGGTGGGCGTATCCGTACGCTCCGTTGCGTAAACACGCTACGTGCGTATGCCTTTGTGTTGCGTACGTAATCTCGCACGTTGCCCGAGACACGTATGCACAAAGTCCAGATATGCCCACAGCAACGCAACTAACACGCTTCTATAAATGTAAACGATGTTCAACTGTAATCGCTTACCGTACACCACACAGTATTTGCTATGCTGTGTGCGTGTCCTTTACAATTATTCCCTTAAAAATTATCCTTTATAATCTCAACTAAATAGCACCAGATTTCCTCAGCACGTCTCTAATAATCGATTCTAATGGCAACAAGAGAGTGAGCCGCAACAATGCAGGTGTGTGCGTGCGTGTGTGCATACGCAAAACAGAAATAAACAGTTATAAAAGATAATAGCGTATTGTTCTTACCTTCCGGTTCCGGATTCCACCAGCACTCCTACAGCGTAGCGAAACAGACGCTTATCTAGCCAGCACTACTGTATCCCTCACCACTAATACGGATACGAAGGGATACTACTTTCCCGCCCTTTGCTGATAGATAAAGTCTGTGTTCGCTAGTGCGGATATGTGGAGGACGGACGAGGCCCCAATTGATAAAGCTGATTATTTACCTTAGAACACAAGCTATTTACTAATATCGTGAAGCCGTAATGGCCGCTGTCCCTCGTGCACGTGCTACGCACTTCGTACGCTATTTGCGTACAAAGACCTCGCACGTGGTACGCAAGTTACGTACACACGCTGCGCTGTGAGTACGGGATACACACAGCGAGCGTACACACAGATAATAACCTTTTAAACCTTACACAGAGTATGCTTATACTGTAATTCTTAGTGTTGAGATACTACAAGGATATAACTGTTTAACCTTGGTCTGTAAGCTAGCTGTTTGAGCGATTGAGACGCTCCGATTACCCTCAGCAATGTAATAAACACACAATACCTTGCTAAGGTTCCAACACCTTTACTAACAATATTTAGCTAAGGAAAAAGGAAAAAAAACAGTTAACAGTTCATACACTACAGGCTAACATAAATATCTAACAGAATGACTAAACAGAAATATACACAATAGTGAACGATCGCAAACACAAATACATAGACTAAGAATGAATGGCTAACATTAAAACGGGTAACAAAGTGGCCACATAGAAACATACCATACGGGGAACACTCGCTAGCGCAACCGGATCCAGTCCGCCAATTATCAGAGATAAATGTTGATGAGAGAGAGTACTGGCCGGTCTGGGGACAGTGACCCTTATATACACAACATACAGTGTACTACAAAGGGCCCTACAATCTTATTGTTCATTGGACACAGGAATGTCTCCTCGCATCATAACAAAAGGTCATAGGTTAGTTTGAACAGGTGGGCTGTGACTATATCAAACTGCTCAGGTGGGAGGGAATCTCAGAATTCCCGCCGCATGGATAATGAACCGCAAATATAGTAAATGTCCAGAAACTACTAATAGACATAACTATACGCAGGAGCGATTAATCTTTACCTAACCAGCACCGGATTGTTTCTAATAAAATGTTCTTTAGTTAGGTACCAAACACCACTGCTCAAACCCTGTCTGACCCTTCGTATCATGCAAAGAGGAATTCCTCTGTCCAGGGACCAGTTACAATAAACAAACTTACAGTTATTATTAGGGGGAACATTACCTATAAAACATACTATTTGGATTTACTAAGTAACGATTGAGTCACCCGCTAGACGCACACAAACTCTACCGTAAATGCACATACCACGCGCCAATGCGCACGGCCGTAGAAGCTCCATTACGCAACTGCGAGTATCCGCACGCACGGGAGAGAATGTGCACGTGCAGCGGGCAAGCGCATGGGGTGAATATATGGCAACGTGCAGCATGATATTTTTCCGACTTTGACAGTCCACCCTTTGGCAGTCATCAATAACTGCCACTTCCTAAAACAGTTCAAAAAAGAAAAATATATGTCATCATGTAAATACCATTTTATGATTGGGAAAAGGGAGGAGAGGAGAAGGTGGGAAAAAGGTATGACCTAGTGAAATAGTAGAAGCATGTGTGTATGAATCCATGTTTGAGGGGTCATGTATCATCGTGCCGTACGTGTTTTAAATCAAGCTTCGAGGTATTGCGAAGTATACATTTGAATCCTTCTTATCCCTTATCAGGGATCTGTGGATGGGCTGTCAAACTCTACCGAGCTCTTTTCGGCTTTTGGTTGCAAAAAATGGGGAGCACACTTAGTTGATGATACATGAAGGGGGGGGGAGAACATGTGAATGCTGATATATGTGTCTATATTCCCTATCGACTATGTGTGTCGTTACCTGGAGGTTGTAGAGATGAAGATAAGAAACAATCGTTATAAATGCAGTCGTAAACTATGTGAGTTTAAATAAACAGTCGCTGAAGAGGTCTTGTCTGATGTCTTGTCTTGATGTACATGTTGTCTGATGTCTCTCGGTGCTTTTGCTATAAATAGCGAGCAAAAGTTGTTCCATTGTCCATAAAGTTACAGTCTCTAAAGTATTGGGCTATCGTAAAAGTTAAAGTCACTAGGGAAATTGGGGCTTGTAGCATAGTTCATCAATGGTCTGTATAAAAGAGGTTGTCAAATTCTTCTTCCAAGCGGATGTCTTTGTACCTTGGAGGAAAACAAAGGAGAAACGAGTGAAAGAAACGGACTGTGAAATCACATTTTCATCACAACATTGTCTCTATCGTTGGGTCATAAATCAAATTAGTTGTTGTTATTACAGTGTCTTCGCTCCTTAAACTCATCACCCTGGTATTACTTTTACACTTCGTTAAAACCCGAACGCATCTAAATATCAGGCCAACCAATATGACGACTCCTAGAATACACAAAATAAATTTCCCTACATCCATAATAATACCTTGGGCCCATTCTCCTAAACCAGAGAACCAATTTCGTGGGTTCAACCATGACACCCAACTGGTCAGCTCATTACCCACAGCAGCGAGTGTGAGATTGTGTTTCCTTCGAAACTCCCATTTTAATTGTAGAATGTCATCCATCTTTTGGTCTATGACCTCGGCTGGGTCCTCCGTGCTGTTTGTAATGTACGTGCAGCATTTTATTCCATATTGAGTTGCTAGGGTAACACAATACCCGCCTGTCACAGCTGTGAGGTAATTAAGAATCATTCTTTGCTGAACCAGTTCTGTTTTGTAGGCTTGTAACTCTTTCCCAGTGTACCTGAATGTGTAGTCATACATTTCGGTGATATTGTCTAATAAATTTGCAAGCGCAGATATATATCTATAATTTATCACTCCTCTGGCGGTACGAGTGATATCTAACGCGAGTAGGAATTGAATCCCGGTGGATTCATGGATCAGATCAGAGGCTGGATGCTCTGTCCTCTCTATCAGGTGCCGTTTAACGACGTGCTCGTAATGAGTGTGAGTATAAGGAGCTTGGGCACTGCGGTGAATATCTTTCATTTTGTTATAAGATACAGTCATTACTTCAGGCAGTACTTTTCCAATATAACACAATCCCTCTGAGTTTGGGGCAAGTCACTTATACGCCTTCCTCCCGCATATGAAATATGCATCATCGGGGAGAACATATGGGACGGAGTATGACATTACCATGTTACAAATTTTCCATGTGAAATCTCCTAACCCTAATTCTCCCATCTGTTTAATACACGTATCTGTTTGTACGATATGTGCACAGTATCCTGGTGATACTTCTCCAACTCGCATGGTCCTACTTCCTAAGTGTACCTATACCGGAAAAATCTTCCATGGTCGGCTATCTGGCGTATAAGTTCTGTGTCTATGGGCATTCTGTCGGCTCTGTATGAAAAGGTCATGGTTTGATTACTCCATGACACTTCCCAATTTCCCGGCTTTCGGGGATTGGAAATGTTAAAGCACACTAAGGACCTATCCACATGATATTGGTGGAGCTTCAAACTAGGAGGACTAGAGATATTAAACCTCTTGTCCACCAGCCTCCCACCACTTAACTCAAGTACCTCTCCTACAGTTAAAGGGAATGGTACTAGTCCTGATTTGCTATGACCTTGAGGTACTTGAGAGCATACCCAACAGTCTGTCTGGTTTAACACTTTACCAACTAAGGAGTGATAGTCACTCAATGGATGCCGGTCCATGTGGACATTAAAACTGGACTGACATTTCTTGATGCACCCATCCTCAACTATATTGTCACCATGCCTACAGATGCAGTTCTCTTCAGCTAACAATCCTTCACAATTCCTTCTATTGTCAATGCTACCAGATCGTTTTCTGATACTCGCCTTTACTCAGTGATTATGTTGCTCTTGGAAAAGTACGCCTCCATCCTGGTCATTAGAACCCATTCCCGATCCTTTCTCGACCTCCATGGTACTCTCACCGAAACAGACTGCTCTGGTCAACATCATGGTCAACAGGAAAATCCGGATCACAGTCTCTTGGGGTAAGTCCATCTTAGAGGAGTAAAAGGAGAAAAATAAGAAGGGGGAAAGGAAATAGGAGGGAGGTGGGAACTGGAGAAAATAACAAATGGGAAAAAGAAATCTGGCTCGACAAACGCCTCTGGTTTTATTATTCTCAGTGCTCAGGTGTCGTCTCAATCCTCCCTGAACAGACACTCTAGTGATACAACCTCTACCGTCTGTTCTTTATCACGAGACCTCTCTGGGTCAGCAACCTTTTTACAATGAGACGAATGCACCCAAGTCTCTCTCTCGGCAACCTTCAATGCTGTTGTGCTGGTCAATAAGACTTGATATGGTCCTTCCCATCTGTCAACAAGACAACCTGAGCGTAGAAAATTCCGTATCATTACATAATCCCCAGGTTCAATGTCATGACAATTATTGTCTGGCAAATCAGGAATCACCAACTTTAGATTATCATTCTGATTCCTCAATTGCTTACTCATCTTAACCAAGTACTTTACGGTTACTTCATTGTTACATTTCAAATCATCCTGGGGGTTAATCATAACATGGGGTTGTCGACCAAACAGAATTTCAAAAGGAGACAGATTAAGAGGGGACCTGGGAGTGGTTCTGATGCTGTATAATACGATTGGCAAAGCTTCAGGCCATAACAGTCCTGTTTCAGTCATTACCTTGCTCAATTTATTTTTAATAGTGCTGTTTACTCTTTCCACCTTCGCACTCGCCTGGGGGCGGTACGGAGTGTGCAGCTTACTATTAATTCCCATCAACTTACACATTGTTTGAAAGACTTCACCTGTGAAATGGGTACCCCTATCGCTTTCAGTTATTCTAGGGATACCGTACCTACACACAAATTCCTGCACAATTTTCTTTGCAGTAAACACAGCGGTATTTGTGGCCACGGGAAATGCTTCAACCCAATTTGAGAACACATCAATACAGACCAATACATACTTTAAATTTCTACAAGGTGGCAATTGTATGAAATAAATTTCTATTACCTGAAAAGGGCCATCTGTCGGAGGGATATGGGATGGCTCTGTTGGTATTGCCTTTCCGATATTCTTCCTCAAGCAAGTGAGACATGTCATCGCTCTTTTACCCGCATGGGAAGAAAATCCTGGGGCGCACCAATAAGCTCTTACCAACTTACACATTCCTTCTTTGCCTAGATGAGTCAGCCCATGTGCCGCTTCCGCTAGACTTGGAAGGTATGCTCTGGGTGCCACTGGCTTACCCTGTCCATCTGTCCAGAGTCCTGAGGACTCCTGGCCATATCCTTTTGACCTCCAAACTGCCTTTTCCTGTGGGGAACACAAGTTTTGCATTTCACACAATTTCTGTGTGTTTACAGTATTAAATACCATCAGTTGTGTACTGTCTGTTTGTATGGGGTTACTTGCTGCTGATTTAGCAGCTTCGTCTGCTCGGCTGTTACCAAGTGATACCGGGTCTTGGCTATATGTGTGAGCTTTACACTTGATAACAGCCACTCTGTCGGGTTCCTGTATCGCTGTTAGAAGTCTTTTGATGTGGGCTGCATGCGCTACGGGTGTGCCAGCTGCCGTCATGAAATTCCTGAGGCGCCATAGGGCCCCGAAATCATGGACTACTCCGAAGGCGTACCTAGAATCTGTGTAAATATTGGCTGACTTGCCCTTAGCAAATTCGCATGCTCTGGTTAGGGCAACCAGTTCAGCAACTTGTGCTGAGTGTGGTGGGCCTAGCGGTTCTGCTTCTATGGTACTTTGGTCATCTACGACTGCGTATCCAGTACACAAGTCTCCCGAGTCCGTCTGTCTGTGACAACTACCGTCAGTGTAGAAAGTAAAATCTACATCTTCCAGTGGGTTGTCACTGATGTCAGGCCTTGCCGTGAAATTTTGGGTCAAATATTCCATACAATCATGCGTGTCATCCCCTGTATTAAATCCTCCTTCACCATCACTCTCATCCTCCACCCTTTGTGCCTGTCCAGGCACACCTGGGAGATACGTTGCAGGATTTAATGCGCTGCATCTCCTTATGGTGATGTTTACGGGGGCCATCAATGCCAATTCCCATCTTGTAAACCGCGCTGATGAGACGTGTCTGGTTTGGGCCGAATTCAGTAAGGCTGACACTGCATGTGGTGTATGAATTGTGAGGTTGTGTCCTAGCACTACATCTTCGCTTTTACTTACTAGCAATGCTATCGCTGCAACACTTCGCAAGCATGTGGGGAGGGATCGCGCTACCGTATCTAGCTGGGCGCTATAGTAGGCTACCGGCCTGCTGGCATCACCATGCTTCTGGGTTAAGACACCTGCTGCGCACCCAGCACTCTCTGTTCCGTACAGTTCAAAGGGTTTTCCATAGTCTGGCATACCTAATGCCGGTGCCTGCGTTAGGCACTGTTTAATTCTCTCAAATGCCATCTCGGATTCGTCTGTGTGCGAAATCCGATCAGGTTTGCTTGATGAGACCATCTCCTGCAAAGGTAGGGCCAGTATGGAAAAACCTGGGATCCAGTTACGGCAATACCCACACATTCCTAAAAACGTTCTAATCTGTTGCTGGGTTTGTGGCAGGGTCATGTCACGAATTGCTTGAATTCTATCAGCGGTAAGGTGTCTCAGTCCTTGTGTTAGACAGTGTCCCAAATACTTCACACGGGTCTGGCATAATTGTAACTTGTCCTTGGAAACCTTGTGTCCTGTGTCTGAAAGATGAAACAGGAGTTGTTTCGTATCTCTCAGGGACGCTTCCAGTGAATCTGAACACAGCAGTAAATCATCTACATACTGTATCAATATTGATCCATTCTCTGGTTGGAAAGACTGTAAACAATCATGCAGGGCCTGTGAGAAAATACTTGGACTATCTATGAAACCTTGTGGTAAGCGAGTCCAAGTGTACTGAACTCCTCTGTATGTGAATGCGAATAAGTATTGACTGTCAGGGTGCAGAGGTACCGAGAAGAAAGCGGAGCAGAGGTCAATCACAGTGAAAAATTTGGCAGTGGGAGGGATTTGCATAAGGATAACAGCTGGATTTGGCACTACAGGGAATTGGCTCTCAACTATTTTGTTGATCCCCCTTAGATCCTGCACTAATCTGTAACCCCTCCCCCCACTCTTTTTAACAGGGAAGATGGGACTATTGGCAGTGCTGGACGTCCTTACCAGAATGCCCTGTTGTAGCAAGCGCTCTATTACAGGGTAAACTCCTAACTCCACCTCTGGCTTCAGAGGGTATTGTGGGATTTTTGGAGCTATCCTACCATATTTTACTTGCACAACTACTGGGGCTACGTTTGCCATTAATCCAGTGTCTTGTCCGTCCTTGGTCCAAAGTGACTCCGGTATCTGGGAAGTCATTTCTTCTACCTTGGACGGACACCTATTTACAATAACAGAGTGTGACATTAATCTTGTTGGGGAGTCTAGCATATCCTGCGCTTCCTGAGCGTGGTTTTCGGGTATGTCCAAGAACACACCTTCAGGAGTACAATATATGACACATCCCATTTTGCACAGTAAATCTCTCCCTAGGAGATTAGTCGGAGCCGATGCAGCCAGCAGAAAAGAATGCTTGATATGCAAAGGCCCTATCGTAATCTCTGCAGGTTTGCTTAAAGGGTATTGTCACACTACTCCTGTTACTCCCATGGCTGGAATTGTTTTACCAGTGGTTCTCATGCCCACGGTCGAATTTATCACTGACTTGGCCGCCCCCGTATCTACAAGGAAATTTAGAGATTTACCAGCTACATCAATTGTAACCTCGGGTTTACTTCCAAGGCTCGCAATTAATTTCACTGGCTGCAGATTACAGGTGTGGCCCCACCCCTATGGTGCCTGGTGACCTCCCTGCATTGCACTGGCAGCTATTACCTGTGAAGGGGGTAAATGGGAACTATCAGAGACTTGCCAGTCTCTTCTTGGGGGATACCTTCTTATTTCCCCGGCGTGTGGCTCATAACTCCGTCTCTGCGGTCCTTGATCCCAATCTCATATGTCATGTCGTTGTCTAGGGTTTTTATATGCATTGTGTGGGTTACTGGTGCAGTTACGTGCAAAATGACCTTCCCTGTTACAATTGTAACATTTTACCATATACGGCTTACCACCAGGGGTCTGAGATTTAGACTGAGGCGGCCTTGTTGTAAGGGCTTGGATACTTATAGCCATAAGTTTATCACTCTGTGACTCCCTGCGTCTTGTGATGTTCCTGTCGTGCCCAACAGCAGTCTCTCTTAAGGCGGCCACCGACATGCCTCTCCAGTTAGGTTGAGTGGTTTGTACCCTATTCCTTAATACCTCCTTTAAACCGTCCATCAAGACGGACACCGCTACCTCTCTATGGTGTATATTTGCCTCAATGTCCACGATCCCAGTATATTTAGACATTTCCTCCAGTGCCCGGTGGAAATAGTCAGAGGCAGTTTCTCCTTCCATTTGTTTGATGGAGAAAATTTTGTTCCATTTTACCACAGCTGGGAAGTATACTCCCAGCTGCAGATTGATTCTGGTTTACATTATCTTGATTATACTCATCCGTAAGGGGTACCTCTTCATCTAATTTACAGTCAGCTATAAATTTCACAGGGTCAATACTAGAGGGCAGGCATGCCCGCAGTAGTGTCCGCCAATTTTTGTTGTTAGGTTCAGTGGAGTTACCCAGGTCCTTAATGAACCTCTGACATGCGGCTAAATCTTTTCTGGGATCAGAAAATTCAGACAAAATTGTTCTTAATTCTGCTCGGGACCAGGGACAGTGCATTGCAATATTCCTGATGGGTGTAACCCCATTTGTGTCGGTCTTCCCATTGGGGACCGCTATCACTCTAACAGGATTAAGATTAATTACTTCACTCTGGGTTGATTCTACCGTGTGTGGTGCAACAGTTTCAGCATATTGTACAGTGCCGTACTTACCTCTAGATACAACCTCACCTGTCCCTGAACTATGGGCCTTTGATACCCCTCTTACTGGTTGGGCGGTTCCCACTAGAGTATCGTTTATGGTGGCCGCTAGAGAGAGAGCTGAAATCGTAGTGGGCTCATCTTCCTGGTCGTATTCCTGGGGGAAGTTTAAAATGGGATACAACTTGCATGGGTTAGCGTTAGTATCAACATTTGCATTAACTTTCATTTTATTCTTATCACTACTACATTGGTTAAGTGCACCCTTATCGTACACCCGCATGTCATTCTCTGCAGCCACTTTTTCCCCTACTATATAAGGTGGTGGTGCCGTTGCTATCAGACTCCTACCAGGATTTGAATTTGCTTTCTGAGCTAATTCCTGTTGTATTTCACTTTCCTGTTGCCATACCTGTAAACAATCATAATGTCTAATCCTCTGCTTTGCAGATTTTATAAGACCTATCCTTTTTCTTAGATTCTGCAATACCTCAGGGTTCAAACTGCCTACCCGGGGAAACTGCTCCCCATCATCCTCTGTCATTCGTTCCCATTCTTTGCAAAATACCTGTGTGTGTGTGATCCGTATTTTTCACACATTATATACCGTGCTGACCCTTTGGGCCAACAAATACCAACGTGAACCCTTGTTGGACGTCCCTTCTTTGAACAACTGGCCCCCATTGTTTGCAGATATTGCTGTCTCAGCGAATTCTTACAAAACAAACCAAGTTGCCCGCGGTAAGGCGACGGTGAAAGTTCAACTAGTGCCTTCACTCACTTTACGCCCCAATTGGCCAATACGAGTTCCAGCAATGTGCCCACCACTGGACGTACCCAATTCGCGGGATCTTTTTGTAACCTCTATTTACTGGGGCGTGTGGGAGTATGCTACCCTCCCCAGTAAGTATTGGTTGTTGGAGATTTCCTGAGTGAACAGCGAAACTCCCTTAAAATAACAAAAACCTACACAAATCACGTTAGAATGTACAAATAGCGTTTAAGATCCCACAGTAAATTTTAATGGGTATCAAGGTAACAAACTACTGCACACAATTACGTGCGGTCCAGTCGCACTGCGCATAAGTAAATTAATATTTATACGCTGTATGACCAACGGAATCGGTTGTTTAGGCTGCGAAACCTTCAGCCGGAGCTCAACTTGTCTATATGGGTACTACGCAAAACCCCCCGGGCTGCGCTTAAACCTTCGCAGTCCTTTTGTCTGCGGATACTACTTGCTCCTTTTACCTTGTATAATGTTAACGCGGGCAAGCCAGTCCCATGCCACCAAGTGTCCACTCACCTGATGTGGTCTCCGACGGGATCCCGATTTCTGGGTTCACAAAATAATACCTTTATTTCCACACTCACTCCTACTCACTCATATGCACACTGATCTTTCTGTACAGAAATTCCTTTCATACAGGCAGTAGTCCAATCCCTGAGTATTGCAATAGAAAAAGGTTCTCTTTTAACTAAGCTTTTTTTGGAAACTGAACAAACCTGTGCTATTATCAGGTGGTTATACTATACCGCCCCCACTAAAACAATGTTATCGTGTGATTTGAGTCTCGGTGGGCGTATCCGTACGCTCCGTTGCGTAAACACGCTACGTGCGTATGCCTTTGTGTTGCGTACGTAATCTCGCACGTTGCCCGAGACACGTATGCACAAAGTCCAGATATGCCCACAGCAACGCAACTAACACGCTTCTATAAATGTAAACGATGTTCAACTGTAATCGCTTACCGTACACCACACAGTATTTGCTATGCTGTGTGCGTGTCCTTTACAATTATTCCCTTAAAAATTATCCTTTATAATCTCAACTAAATAGCACCAGATTTCCTCAGCACGTCTCTAATAATCGATTCTAATGGCAACAAGAGAGTGAGCCGCAACAATGCAGGTGTGTGCGTGCGTGTGTGCATACGCAAAACAGAAATAAACAGTTATAAAAGATAATAGCGTATTGTTCTTACCTTCCGGTTCCGGATTCCACCAGCACTCCTACAGCGTAGCGAAACAGACGCTTATCTAGCCAGCACTACTGTATCCCTCACCACTAATACGGATACGAAGGGATACTACTTTCCCGCCCTTTGCTGATAGATAAAGTCTGTGTTCGCTAGTGCGGATATGTGGAGGACGGACGAGGCCCCAATTGATAAAGCTGATTATTTACCTTAGAACACAAGCTATTTACTAATATCGTGAAGCCGTAATGGCCGCTGTCCCTCGTGCACGTGCTACGCACTTCGTACGCTATTTGCGTACAAAGACCTCGCACGTGGTACGCAAGTTACGTACACACGCTGCGCTGTGAGTACGGGATACACACAGCGAGCGTACACACAGATAATAACCTTTTAAACCTTACACAGAGTATGCTTATACTGTAATTCTTAGTGTTGAGATACTACAAGGATATAACTGTTTAACCTTGGTCTGTAAGCTAGCTGTTTGAGCGATTGAGACGCTCCGATTACCCTCAGCAATGTAATAAACACACAATACCTTGCTAAGGTTCCAACACCTTTACTAACAATATTTAGCTAAGGAAAAAGGAAAAAAAACAGTTAACAGTTCATACACTACAGGCTAACATAAATATCTAACAGAATGACTAAACAGAAATATACACAATAGCGAACGATCGCAAACACAAATACATAGACTAAGAATGAATGGCTAACATTAAAACGGGTAACAAAGTGGCCACATAGAAACATACCATACGGGGAACACTCGCTAGCGCAACCGGATCCAGTCCGCCAATTATCAGAGATAAATGTTGATGAGAGAGAGTACTGGCCGGTCTGGGGACAGTGACCCTTATATACACAACATACAGTGTACTACAAAGGGCCCTACAATCTTATTGTTCATTGGACACAGGAATGTCTCCTCGCATCATAACAAAAGGTCATAGGTTAGTTTGAACAGGTGGGCTGTGACTATATCAAACTGCTCAGGTGGGAGGGAATCTCAGAATTCCCGCCGCATGGATAATGAACCGCAAATATAGTAAATGTCCAGAAACTACTAATAGACATAACTATACGCAGGAGCGATTAATCTTTACCTAACCAGCACCGGATTGTTTCTAATAAAATGTTCTTTAGTTAGGTACCAAACACCACTGCTCAAACCCTGTCTGACCCTTCGCATCATGCAAAGAGGAATTCCTCTGTCCAGGGACCAGTTACAATAAACAAACTTACAGTTATTATTAAGGGGAACATTACCTATAAAACATACTATTTGGATTTACTAAGTAATGATTGAGTCGCCCGCTAGACGCACACAAACTCTACCGTAAATGCACATACCACGCGCCAATGCGCACGGCCGTAGAAGCTCCATTACGCAACTGCGAGTATCCGCACGCACGGGAGAGAATGTGCACGTGCAGCGGGCAAGCGCATGGGGTGAATATATGGCAACGTGCAGCATGATATTTTTCCGACTTTGACAGTCCACCCTTTGGCAGTCATCAATAACTGCCACTTCCTAAAACAGTTCAAAAAAGAAAAATATATGTCATCATGTAAATACCATTTTATGATTGGGAAAAGGGAGGAGAGGAGAAGGTGGGAAAAAGGTATGACCTAGTGAAATAGTAGAAGCATGTGTGTATGAATCCATGTTTGAGGGGTCATGTATCATCGTGCCGTACGTGTTTTAAATCAAGCTTCGAGGTATTGCGAAGTATACATTTGAATCCTTCTTATCCCTTATCAGGGATCTGTGGATGGGCTGTCAAACTCTACCGAGCTCTTTTCGGCTTTTGGTTGCAACAAATGGGGAGCACACTTAATTGATGATACATGAAGGGGGGGGGGAGAACATGTGAATGCTGATATATGTGTCTATATTCCCTATCGACTATGTGTGTCGTTACCTGGAGGTTGTAGAGATGAAGATAAGAAACAATCGTTATAAATGCAGTCGTAAACTATGTGAGTTTAAATAAACAGTCGCTGAAGAGGTCTTGTCTGATGTCTTGTCTTGATGTACATGTTGTCTGATGTCTCTCGGTGCTTTTGCTATAAATAGCGAGCAAAAGTTGTTCCATTGTCCATAAAGTTACAGTCTCTAAAGTATTGGGCTATCGTAAAAGTTAAAGTCACTAGGGAAATTGGGGCTTGTAGCATAGTTCATCAATGGTCTGTATAAAAGAGGTTGTCAAATTCTTCTTCCAAGCGGATGTCTTTGTACCTTGGAGGAAAACAAAGGAGAAACGGGTGAAAGAAACGGACCGTGAAATCACATTTTCATCACAACATTGTCTCTATCGTTGGGTCATAAATCAAATTAGTTGTTGTTATTACAGTGTCTTCGCTCCTTAAACTCATCACCCTGGTATTACTTTTACACTTCGTTAAAACCCGAACGCATCTAAATATCAGGCCAACCAATATGACGACTCCTAGAATACACAAAAGAAATTTCCCTACATCCATAATAATACCTTGGGCCCATTCTCCTAAACCAGAGAACCAATTTCGTGGGTTCAACCATGACACCCAACTGGTCAGCTCATTACCCACAGCAGCGAGTGTGAGATTGTGTATCCTTCGAAACTCCCACTTTAATTGTAGAATGTCATCCATCTTTTGGTCTATGACCTCGGCTGGGTCCTCCGTGCTGTTTGTAATGTACGTGCAGCATTTTATTCCATATTGAGTTGCTAGGGTAACACAATACCCGCCTGTCACAGCTGTGAGGTAATTAAGAATCATTCTTTGCTGAACCAGTTCTGTTTTGTAGGCTTGTAACTCTTTCCCAGTGTACCTGAATGTGTAGTCATACATTTCGGTGATATTGTCTAATAAATTTGCAAGCGCAGATATATATCTATAATTTATCACTCCTCTGGCGGTACGAGTGATATCTAACGTGAGTAGGAATTGAATCCCGGTGGATTCATGGATCAGATCAGAGGCTGGATGCTCTGTCCTCTCTATCAGGTGCCGTTTAACGACGTGCTCGTAATGAGTGTGAGTATAAGGAGCTTGGGCACTGCGGTGAATATCTTTCATTTTGTTATAAGATACAGTCATTACTTCAGGCAGTACTTTTCCAATATAACACAATCCCTCTGAGTTTGGGGCAAGTCACTTATACGCCTTCCTCCCGCATATGAAATATGCATCATCGGGGAGAACATATGGGACGGAGTATGACATTACCATGTTACAAATTTTCCATGTGAAATCTCCTAACCCTAATTCTCCCATCTGTTTAATACACGTATCTGTTTGTACGATATGTGCACAGTATCCTGGTGATACTTCTCCAACTCGCATGGTCCTACTTCCTAGAGTGTACCTATACCGGAAAAATCTTCCATGGTCGGCTATCTGGCATATAAGTTCTGTGTCTATGGGCATTCTGTCGGCTCTGTATGAAAAGGTCATGGTTTGATTACTCCATGACACTTCCCAATTTCCCGGCTTTCGGGGATTGGAAATGTTAAAGCACACTAAGGACCTATCCACATGATATTGGTGGAGCTTCAAACTAGGAGGACTAGAGATATTAAACCTCTTGTCCACCGGCCTCCCACCACTTAACTCAAGTACCTCTCCTACAGTTAAAGGGAATGGTACTAGTCCTGATTTGCTATGACCTTGAGGTACTTGAGAGCATACCCAACAGTCTGTCTGGTTTAACACTTTACCCACTAAGGAGTGATAGTCACTCAATGGATGCCGGTCCATGTGGACATTAAAACTGGACTGACATTTCTTGATGCACCCATCCTCAACTATATTGTCACCATGCCTACAGATGCAGTTCTCTTCAGCTAACAATCCTTCACAATTCCTTCTATTGTCAATGCTACCAGATCGTTTTCTGATACTCGCCTTTACTCAGTGATTATGTTGCTCTTGGAAAAGTACGCCTCCATCCTGGTCATTAGAACCCATTCCCGATCCTTTCTCGACCTCCATGGTACTCTCACCGAAACAGACTGCTCTGGTCAACATCATGGTCAACAGGAAAATCCGGATCACAGTCTCTTGGGGTAAGTCCATCTTAGAGGAGTAAAAGGAGAAAAATAAGAAGGGGGAAAGGAAATAGGAGGGAGGTGGGAACTGGAGAAAATAACAAATGGGAAAAAGAAATCTGGCTCGACAAACGCCTCTGGTTTTATTATTCTCAGTGCTCAGGTGTCGTCTCAATCCTCCCTGAACAGACACTCTAGTGATACAACCTCTACCGTCTGTTCTTTATCACGAGACCTCTCTGGGTCAGCAACCTTTTTACAATGAGACGAATGCACCCAAGTCTCTCTCTCGGCAACCTTCAATGCTGTTGTGCTGGTCAATAAGACTTGATATGGTCCTTCCCATCTGTCAACAAGACAACCTGAGCGTAGAAAATTCCGTATCATTACATAATCCCCAGGTTCAATGTCATGACAATTATTGTCTGGCAAATCAGGAATCACCAACTTTAGATTATTATTCTGATTCCTCAATTGCTTACTCATCTTAACCAAGTACTTTACGGTTACTTCATTGTTACATTTCAAATCATCCTGGGGGTTAATCATAACATGGGGTTGTCGACCAAACAGAATTTCAAAAGGAGACAGATTAAGAGGGGACCTGGGAGTGGTTCTGATGCTGTATAATACGATTGGCAAAGCTTCAGGCCATAACAGTCCTGTTTCAGTCATTACCTTGCTCAATTTATTTTTAATAGTGCTGTTTACTCTTTCCACCTTCGCACTCGCCTGGGGGCGGTACGGAGTGTGCAGCTTACTATTAATTCCCATCAACTTACACATTGTTTGAAAGACTTCACCTGTGAAATGGGTACCCCTATCGCTTTCAGTTATTCTAGGGATACCGTACCTACACACAAATTCCTGCACAATTTTCTTTGCAGTAAACACAGCGGTATTTGTGGCCACGGGTAATGCTTCAACCGAATTTGAGAACACATCAATACAGACCAATACATACTTTAAATTTCTACAAGGTGGCAATTGTATGAAATCAATTTCTATTACCTGAAAAGGGCCATCTGTCGGAGGGATATGGGATGGCTCTGTTGGTATTGCCTTTCCGATATTCTTCCTCAAGCAAGTGAGACATGTCATCGCTCTTTTACCCGCATGGGAAGAAAATCCTGGGGCGCACCAATAAGCTCTTACCAACTTACACATTCCTTCTTTGCCTAGATGAGTCAGCCCATGTGCCGCTTCCGCTAGACTTGGAAGGTATGCTCTGGGTGCCACTGGCTTACCCTGTCCATCTGTCCAGAGTCCTGAGGACTCCTGGCCATATCCTTTTGACCTCCAAACTGCCTTTTCCTGTGGGGAACACAAGTTTTGCATTTCACACAATTTCTGTGTGTTTACAGTATTAAATACCATCAGTTGTGTACTGTCTGTTTGTATGGGGTTACTTGCTGCTGATTTAGCAGCTTCGTCTGCTCGGCTGTTACCAAGTGATACCGGGTCTTGGCTATATGTGTGAGCTTTACACTTGATAACAGCCACTCTGTCGGGTTCCTGTATCGCTGTTAGAAGTCTTTTGATGTGGGCTGCATGCGCTACGGGTGTGCCAGCTGCCGTCATGAAATTCCTGAGGCGCCATAGGGCCCCGAAATCATGGACTACTCCGAAGGCGTACCTAGAATCTGTGTAAATATTGGCTGACTTGCCCTTAGCAAATTCGCATGCTCTGGTTAGGGCAACCAGTTCAGCAACTTGTGCTGAGTGTGGTGGGCCTAGCGGTTCTGCTTCTATGGTACTTTGGTCATCTACGACTGCGTATCCAGTACACAAGTCTCCCGAGTCCGTCTGTCTGTGACAACTACCGTCAGTGTAGAAAGTAAAATCTACATCTTCCAGTGGGTTGTCACTGATGTCAGGCCTTGCTGTGAAATTTTGGGTCAAATATTCCATACAATCATGCGTGTCATCCCCTGTATTAAATCCTCCTTCACCATCACTCTCATCCTCCACCCTTTGTGCCTGTCCAGGCACACCTGGGAGATACGTTGCAGGATTTAATGCGCTGCATCTCCTTATGGTGATGTTTACGGGGGCCATCAATGCCAATTCCCATCTTGTAAACCGCGCTGATGAGACGTGTCTGGTTTGGGCCGAATTCAGTAAGGCTGACACTGCATGTGGTGTATGAATTGTGAGGTTGTGTCCTAGCACTACATCTTCGCTTTTACTTACTAGCAATGCTATCGCTGCAACACTTCGCAAGCATGTGGGGAGGGATCGCGCTACCGTATCTAGCTGGGCGCTATAGTAGGCTACCGGCCTGCTGGCATCACCATGCTTCTGGGTTAAGACACCTGCTGCGCACCCAGCACTCTCTGTTCCGTACAGTTCAAAGGGTTTTCCATAGTCTGGCATACCTAATGCCGGTGCCTGCGTTAGGCACTGTTTAATTCTCTCAAATGCCATCTCGGATTCGTCTGTGTGCGAAATCCGATCAGGTTTGCTTGATGAGACCATCTCCTGCAAAGGTAGGGCCAGTATGGAAAAACCTGGGATCCAGTTACGGCAATACCCACACATTCCTAAAAACGTTCTAATCTGTTGCTGGGTTTGTGGCAGGGTCATGTCACGAATTGCTTGAATTCTATCAGCGGTAAGGTGTCTCAGTCCTTGTGTTAGACAGTGTCCCAAATACTTCACACGGGTCTGGCATAATTGTAACTTGTCCTTGGAAACCTTGTGTCCTGTGTCTGAAAGATGAAACAGGAGTTGTTTCGTATCTCTCAGGGACGCTTCCAGTGAATCTGAACACAGCAGTAAATCATCTACATACTGTATCAATATTGATCCATTCTCTGGTTGGAAAGACTGTAAACAATCATGCAGGGCCTGTGAGAAAATACTTGGACTATCTATGAAACCTTGTGGTAAGCGAGTCCAAGTGTACTGAACTCCTCTGTATGTGAATGCGAATAAGTATTGACTGTCAGGGTGCAGAGGTACCGAGAAGAAAGCGGAGCAGAGGTCAATCACAGTGAAAAATTTGGCAGTGGGAGGGATTTGCATAAGGATAACAGCTGGATTTGGCACTACAGGGAATTGGCTCTCAACTATTTTGTTGATCCCCCTTAGATCCTGCACTAATCTGTAACCCCTCCCCCCACTCTTTTTAACAGGGAAGATGGGACTATTGGCAGTGCTGGACGTCCTTACCAGAATGCCCTGTTGTAGCAAGCGCTCTATTACAGGGTAAACTCCTAACTCCACCTCTGGCTTCAGAGGGTATTGTGGGATTTTTGGAGCTATCCTACCATATTTTACTTGCACAACTACTGGGGCTACGTTTGCCATTAATCCAGTGTCTTGTCCGTCCTTGGTCCAAAGTGACTCCGGTATCTGGGAAGTCATTTCTTCTACCTTGGACGGACACCTATTTACAATAACAGAGTGTGACATTAATCTTGTTGGGGAGTCTAGCATATCCTGCGCTTCCTGAGCGTGGTTTTCGGGTATGTCCAAGAACACACCTTCAGGAGTACAATATATGACACATCCCATTTTGCACAGTAAATCTCTCCCTAGGAGATTAGTCGGAGCCGATGCAGCCAGCAGAAAAGAATGCTTGATATGCAAAGGCCCTATCGTAATCTCTGCAGGTTTGCTTAAAGGGTATTGTCGCACTACTCCTGTTACTCCCATGGCTGGAATTGTTTTACCAGTGGTTCTCATGCCCACGGTCGAATTTATCACTGACTTGGCCGCCCCCGTATCTACAAGGAAATTTAGAGATTTACCAGCTACATCAATTGTAACCTCGGGTTTACTTCCAAGGCTTGCAATTAATTTCACTGGCTGCAGATTACAGGTGTGGCCCCACCCCTATGGTGCCTGGTGACCTCCCTGCATTGCACTGGCAGCTATTACCTGTGAAGGGGGTAAATGGGAACTATCAGAGACTTGCCAGTCTCTTCTTGGGGGATACCTTCTTATTTCCCCGGCGTGTGGCTCATAACTCCGTCTCTGCGGTCCTTGAACCCAATCTCATATGTCATGTCGTTGTCTAGGGTTTTTATATGCATTGTGTGGGTTACTGGTGCAGTTACGTGCAAAATGACCTTCCCTGTTACAATTGTAACATTTTACCATATACGGCTTACCACCAGGGGTCTGAGATTTAGACTGAGGCGGCCTTGTTGTAAGGGCTTGGATACTTATAGCCATAAGTTTATCACTCTGTGACTCCCTGCGTCTTGTGATGTTCCTGTCATGCCCAACAGCAGTCTCTCTTAAGGCGGCCACCGACATGCCTCTCCAGTTAGGTTGAGTGGTTTGTACCCTATTCCTTAATACCTCCTTTAAACCGTCCATCAAGACGGACACCGCTACCTCTCTATGGTGTATATTTGCCTCAATGTCCACGATCCCAGTATATTTAGACATTTCCTCCAGTGCCCGGTGGAAATAGTCAGAGGCAGTTTCTCCTTCCATTTGTTTGATGGAGAAAATTTTGTTCCATTTTACCACAGCTGGGAAGTATACTCCCAGCTGCAGATTGATTCTGGTTTACATTATCTTGATTATACTCATCCGTAAGGGGTACCTCTTCATCTAATTTACAGTCAGCTATAAATTTCACAGGGTCAATACTAGAGGGCAGGCATGCCCGCAGTAGTGTCCGCCAATTTTTGTTGTTAGGTTCAGTGGAGTTACCCAGGTCCTTAATGAACCTCTGACATGCGGCTAAATCTTTTCTGGGATCAGGAAATTCAGACAAAATTGTTCTTAATTCTGCTCGGGACCAGGGACAGTGCATTGCAATATTCCTGATGGGTGTAACCCCATTTGTGTCGGTCTTCCCATTGGGGACCGCTATCACTCTAACAGGATTAAGATTAATTACTTCACTCTGGGTTGATTCTACCGTGTGTGGTGCAACAGTTTCAGCATATTGTACAGTGCCGTACTTACCTCTAGATACAACCTCACCTGTCCCTGAACTATGGGCCTTTGATACCCCTCTTACTGGTTGGGCGGTTCCCACTAGAGTATCGTTTATGGTGGCCGCTAGAGAGAGAGCTGAAATCGTAGTGGGCTCATCTTCCTGGTCGTATTCCTGGGGGAAGTTTAAAATGGGATACAACTTGCATGGGTTAGCGTTAGTATCAACATTTGCATTAACTTTCATTTTATTCTTATCACTACTACATTGGTTAAGTGCACCCTTATCGTACACCCGCATGTCATTCTCTGCAGCCACTTTTTCCCCTACTATATTAGGTGGTGGTGCCGTTGCTATCAGACTCCTACCAGGATTTGAATTTGCTTTCTGAGCTAATTCCTGTTGTATTTCACTTTCCTGTTGCCATACCTGTAAACAATCATAATGTCTAATCCTCTGCTTTGCAGATTTTATAAGACCTATCCTTTTTCTTAGATTCTGCAATACCTCAGGGTTCAAACTGCCTACCCGGGGAAACTGCTCCCCATCATCCTCTGTCATTCGTTCCCATTCTTTGCAAAATACCTGTGTGTGTGATCCGTATTTTTCACACATTATATACCGTGCTGACCCTTTGGGCCAACAAATACCAACGTGAACCCTTGTTGGACGTCCCTTCTTTGAACAACTGGCCCCCATTGTTTGCAGATATTGCTGTCTCAGCGAATTCTTACAAAACAAACCAAGTTGCCCGCGGTAAGGCGACGGTGAAAGTTCAACTAGTGCCTTCACTCACTTTACGCCCCAATTGGCCAATACGAGTTCCAGCAATGTGCCCACCACTGGACGTACCCAATTCGCGGGATCTTTTTGTAACCTCTATTTACTGGGGCGTGTGGGAGTATGCTACCCTCCCCAGTAAGTATTGGTTGTTGGAGATTTCCTGAGTGAACAGCGAAACTCCCTTAAAATAACAAAAACCTACACAAATCACGTTAGAATGTACAAATAGCGTTTAAGATCCCACAGTAAATTTTAATGGGTATCAAGGTAACAAACTACTGCACACAATTACGTGCGGTCCAGTCGCACTGCGCATAAGTAAATTAATATTTATACGCTGTATGACCAACGGAATCGGTTGTTTAGGCTGCGAAACCTTCAGCCGGAGCTCAACTTGTCTATATGGGTACTACGCAAAACCCCCCGGGCTGCGCTTAAACCTTCGCAGTCCTTTTGTCTGCGGATACTACTTGCTCCTTTTACCTTGTATAATGTTAACGCGGGCAAGCCAGTCCCATGCCACCAAGTGTCCACTCACCTGATGTGGTCTCCGACGGGATCCCGATTTCTGGGTTCACAAAATAATACCTTTATTTCCACACTCACTCCTACTCACTCATATGCACACTGATCTTTCTGTACAGAAATTCCTTTCATACAGGCAGTAGTCCAATCCCTGAGTATTGCAATAGAAAAAGGTTCTCTTTTAACTAAGCTTTTTTTGGAAACTGAACAAACCTGTGCTATTATCAGGTGGTTATACTATACCGCCCCCACTAAAACAATGTTATCGTGTGATTTGAGTCTCGGTGGGCGTATCCGTACGCTCCGTTGCGTAAACACGCTACGTGCGTATGCCTTTGTGTTGCGTACGTAATCTCGCACGTTGCCCGAGACACGTATGCACAAAGTCCAGATATGCCCACAGCAACGCAACTAACACGCTTCTATAAATGTAAACGATGTTCAACTGTAATCGCTTACCGTACACCACACAGTATTTGCTATGCTGTGTGCGTGTCCTTTACAATTATTCCCTTAAAAATTATCCTTTATAATCTCAACTAAATAGCACCAGATTTCCTCAGCACGTCTCTAATAATCGATTCTAATGGCAACAAGAGAGTGAGCCGCAACAATGCAGGTGTGTGCGTGCGTGTGTGCATACGCAAAACAGAAATAAACAGTTATAAAAGATAATAGCGTATTGTTCTTACCTTCCGGTTCCGGATTCCACCAGCACTCCTACAGCGTAGCGAAACAGACGCTTATCTAGCCAGCACTACTGTATCCCTCACCACTAATACGGATACGAAGGGATACTACTTTCCCGCCCTTTGCTGATAGATAAAGTCTGTGTTCGCTAGTGCGGATATGTGGAGGACGGACGAGGCCCCAATTGATAAAGCTGATTATTTACCTTAGAACACAAGCTATTTACTAATATCGTGAAGCCGTAATGGCCGCTGTCCCTCGTGCACGTGCTACGCACTTCGTACGCTATTTGCGTACAAAGACCTCGCACGTGGTACGCAAGTTACGTACACACGCTGCGCTGTGAGTACGGGATACACACAGCGAGCGTACACACAGATAATAACCTTTTAAACCTTACACAGAGTATGCTTATACTGTAATTCTTAGTGTTGAGATACTACAAGGATATAACTGTTTAACCTTGGTCTGTAAGCTAGCTGTTTGAGCGATTGAGACGCTCCGATTACCCTCAGCAATGTAATAAACACACAATACCTTGCTAAGGTTCCAACACCTTTACTAACAATATTTAGCTAAGGAAAAAGGAAAAAAAACAGTTAACAGTTCATACACTACAGGCTAACATAAATATCTAACAGAATGACTAAACAGAAATATACACAATAGCGAACGATCGCAAACACAAATACATAGACTAAGAATGAATGGCTAACATTAAAACGGGTAACAAAGTGGCCACATAGAAACATACCATACGGGGAACACTCGCTAGCGCAACCGGATCCAGTCCGCCAATTATCAGAGATAAATGTTGATGAGAGAGAGTACTGGCCGGTCTGGGGACAGTGACCCTTATATACACAACATACAGTGTACTACAAAGGGCCCTACAATCTTATTGTTCATTGGACACAGGAATGTCTCCTCGCATCATAACAAAAGGTCATAGGTTAGTTTGAACAGGTGGGCTGTGACTATATCAAACTGCTCAGGTGGGAGGGAATCTCAGAATTCCCGCCGCATGGATAATGAACCGCAAATATAGTAAATGTCCAGAAACTACTAATAGACATAACTATACGCAGGAGCGATTAATCTTTACCTAACCAGCACCGGATTGTTTCTAATAAAATGTTCTTTAGTTAGGTACCAAACACCACTGCTCAAACCCTGTCTGACCCTTCGTATCATGCAAAGAGGAATTCCTCTGTCCAGGGACCAGTTACAATAAACAAACTTACAGTAATTATTAAGGGGAACATTACCTATAAAACATACTATTTGGATTTACTAAGTAACGATTGAGTCGCCCGCTAGACGCACACAAACTCTACCGTAAATGCACATACCACGCGCCAATGCGCACGGCCGTAGAAGCTCCATTACGCAACTGCGAGTATCCGCACGCACGGGAGAGAATGTGCACGTGCAGCGGGCAAGCGCATGGGGTGAATATATGGCAACGTGCAGCATGATATTTTTCCGACTTTGACAGTCCACCCTTTGGCAGTCATCAATAACTGCCACTTCCTAAAACAGTTCAAAAAAGAAAAATATATGTCATCATGTAAATACCATTTTATGATTGGGAAAAGGGAGGAGAGGAGAAGGTGGGAAAAAGGTATGACCTAGTGAAATAGTAGAAGCATGTGTGTATGAATCCATGTTTGAGGGGTCATGTATCATCGTGCCGTACGTGTTTTAAATCAAGCTTCGAGGTATTGCGAAGTATACATTTGAATCCTTCTTATCCCTTATCAGGGATCTGTGGATGGGCTGTCAAACTCTACCGAGCTCTTTTCGGCTTTTGGTTGCAAAAAATGGGGAGCACACTTAGTTGATGATACATGAAGGGGGGGGGGAGAACATGTGAATGCTGATATATGTGTCTATATTCCCTATCGACTATGTGTGTCGTTACCTGGAGGTTGTAGAGATGAAGATAAGAAACAATCGTTATAAATGCAGTCGTAAACTATGTGAGTTTAAATAAACAGTCGCTGAAGAGGTCTTGTCTGATGTCTTGTCTTGATGTACATGTTGTCTGATGTCTCTCGGTGCTTTTGCTATAAATAGCGAGCAAAAGTTGTTCCATTGTCCATAAAGTTACAGTCTCTAAAGTATTGGGCTATCGTAAAAGTTAAAGTCACTAGGGAAATTGGGGCTTGTAGCATAGTTCATCAATGGTCTGTATAAAAGAGGTTGTCAAATTCTTCTTCCAAGCGGATGTCTTTGTACCTTGGAGGAAAACAAAGGAGAAACGAGTGAAAGAAACGGACTGTGAAATCACATTTTCATCACAACATTGTCTCTATCGTTGGGTCATAAATCAAATTAGTTGTTGTTATTACAGTGTCTTCGCTCCTTAAACTCATCACCCTGGTATTACTTTTACACTTCGTTAAAACCCGAACGCATCTAAATATCAGGCCAACCAATATGACGACTCCTAGAATACACAAAAGAAATTTCCCTACATCCATAATAATACCTTGGGCCCATTCTCCTAAACCAGAGAACCAATTTCGTGGGTTCAACCATGACACCCAACTGGTCAGCTCATTACCCACAGCAGCGAGTGTGAGATTGTGTTTCCTTCGAAACTCCCATTTTAATTGTAGAATGTCATCCATCTTTTGGTCTATGACCTCGGCTGGGTCCTCCGTGCTGTTTGTAATGTACGTGCAGCATTTTATTCCATATTGAGTTGCTAGGGTAACACAATACCCGCCTGTCACAGCTGTGAGGTAATTAAGAATCATTCTTTGCTGAACCAGTTCTGTTTTGTAGGCTTGTAACTCTTTCCCAGTGTACCTGAATGTGTAGTCATACATTTCGGTGATATTGTCTAATAAATTTGCAAGCGCAGATATATATCTATAATTTATCACTCCTCTGGCGGTACGAGTGATATCTAACGCGAGTAGGAATTGAATCCCGGTGGATTCATGGATCAGATCAGAGGCTGGATGCTCTGTCCTCTCTATCAGGTGCCGTTTAACGACGTGCTCGTAATGAGTGTGAGTATAAGGAGCTTGGGCACTGCGGTGAATATCTTTCATTTTGTTATAAGATACAGTCATTACTTCAGGCAGTACTTTTCCAATATAACACAATCCCTCTGAGTTTGGGGCAAGTCACTTATACGCCTTCCTCCCGCATATGAAATATGCATCATCGGGGAGAACATATGGGACGGAGTATGACATTACCATGTTACAAATTTTCCATGTGAAATCTCCTAACCCTAATTCTCCCATCTGTTTAATACACGTATCTGTTTGTACGATATGTGCACAGTATCCTGGTGATACTTCTCCAACTCGCATGGTCCTACTTCCTAAGTGTACCTATACCGGAAAAATCTTCCATGGTCGGCTATCTGGCGTATAAGTTCTGTGTCTATGGGCATTCTGTCGGCTCTGTATGAAAAGGTCATGGTTTGATTACTCCATGACACTTCCCAATTTCCCGGCTTTCGGGGATTGGAAATGTTAAAGCACACTAAGGACCTATCCACATGATATTGGTGGAGCTTCAAACTAGGAGGACTAGAGATATTAAACCTCTTGTCCACCAGCCTCCCACCACTTAACTCAAGTACCTCTCCTACAGTTAAAGGGAATGGTACTAGTCCTGATTTGCTATGACCTTGAGGTACTTGAGAGCATACCCAACAGTCTGTCTGGTTTAACACTTTACCCACTAAGGAGTGATAGTCACTCAATGGATGCCGGTCCATGTGGACATTAAAACTGGACTGACATTTCTTGATGCACCCATCCTCAACTATATTGTCACCATGCCTACAGATGCAGTTCTCTTCAGCTAACAATCCTTCACAATTCCTTCTATTGTCAATGCTACCAGATCGTTTTCTGATACTCGCCTTTACTCAGTGATTATGTTGCTCTTGGAAAAGTACGCCTCCATCCTGGTCATTAGAACCCATTCCCGATCCTTTCTCGACCTCCATGGTACTCTCACCGAAACAGACTGCTCTGGTCAACATCATGGTCAACAGGAAAATCCGGATCACAGTCTCTTGGGGTAAGTCCATCTTAGAGGAGTAAAAGGAGAAAAATAAGAAGGGGGAAAGGAAATAGGAGGGAGGTGGGAACTGGAGAAAATAACAAATGGGAAAAAGAAATCTGGCTCGACAAACGCCTCTGGTTTTATTATTCTCAGTGCTCAGGTGTCGTCTCAATCCTCCCTGAACAGACACTCTAGTGATACAACCTCTACCGTCTGTTCTTTATCACGAGACCTCTCTGGGTCAGCAACCTTTTTACAATGAGACGAATGCACCCAAGTCTCTCTCTCGGCAACCTTCAATGCTGTTGTGCTGGTCAATAAGACTTGATATGGTCCTTCCCATCTGTCAACAAGACAACCTGAGCGTAGAAAATTCCGTATCATTACATAATCCCCAGGTTCAATGTCATGACAATTATTGTCTGGCAAATCAGGAATCACCAACTTTAGATTATCATTCTGATTCCTCAATTGCTTACTCATCTTAACCAAGTACTTTACGGTTACTTCATTGTTACATTTCAAATCATCCTGGGGGTTAATCATAACATGGGGTTGTCGACCAAACAGAATTTCAAAAGGAGACAGATTAAGAGGGGACCTGGGAGTGGTTCTGATGCTGTATAATACGATTGGCAAAGCTTCAGGCCATAACAGTCCTGTTTCAGTCATTACCTTGCTCAATTTATTTTTAATAGTGCTGTTTACTCTTTCCACCTTCGCACTCGCCTGGGGGCGGTACGGAGTGTGCAGCTTACTATTAATTCCCATCAACTTACACATTGTTTGAAAGACTTCACCTGTGAAATGGGTACCCCTATCGCTTTCAGTTATTCTAGGGATACCGTACCTACACACAAATTCCTGCACAATTTTCTTTGCAGTAAACACAGCGGTATTTGTGGCCACGGGAAATGCTTCAACCCAATTTGAGAACACATCAATACAGACCAATGCATACTTTAAATTTCTACAAGGTGGCAATTGTATGAAATAAATTTCTATTACCTGAAAAGGGCCATCTGTCGGAGGGATATGGGATGGCTCTGTTGGTATTGCCTTTCCGATATTCTTCCTCAAGCAAGTGAGACATGTCATCGCTCTTTTACCCGCATGGGAAGAAAATCCTGGGGCGCACCAATAAGCTCTTACCAACTTACACATTCCTTCTTTGCCTAGATGAGTCAGCCCATGTGCCGCTTCCGCTAGACTTGGAAGGTATGCTCTGGGTGCCACTGGCTTACCCTGTCCATCTGTCCAGAGTCCTGAGGACTCCTGGCCATATCCTTTTGACCTCCAGACTGCCTTTTCCTGTGGGGAACACAAGTTTTGCATTTCACACAATTTCTGTGTGTTTACAGTATTAAATACCATCAGTTGTGTACTGTCTGTTTGTATGGGGTTACTTGCTGCTGATTTAGCAGCTTCGTCTGCTCGGCTGTTACCAAGTGATACCGGGTCTTGGCTATATGTGTGAGCTTTACACTTGATAACAGCCACTCTGTCGGGTTCCTGTATCGCTGTTAGAAGTCTTTTGATGTGGGCTGCATGCGCTACGGGTGTGCCAGCTGCCGTCATGAAATTCCTGAGGCGCCATAGGGCCCCGAAATCATGGACTACTCCGAAGGCGTACCTAGAATCTGTGTAAATATTGGCTGACTTGCCCTTAGCAAATTCGCATGCTCTGGTTAGGGCAACCAGTTCAGCAACTTGTGCTGAGTGTGGTGGGCCTAGCGGTTCTGCTTCTATGGTACTTTGGTCATCTACGACTGCGTATCCAGTACACAAGTCTCCCGAGTCCGTCTGTCTGTGACAACTACCGTCAGTGTAGAAAGTAAAATCTACATCTTCCAGTGGGTTGTCACTGATGTCAGGCCTTGCCGTGAAATTTTGGGTCAAATATTCCATACAATCATGCGTGTCATCCCCTGTATTAAATCCTCCTTCACCATCACTCTCATCCTCCACCCTTTGTGCCTGTCCAGGCACACCTGGGAGATACGTTGCAGGATTTAATGCGCTGCATCTCCTTATGGTGATGTTTACGGGGGCCATCAATGCCAATTCCCATCTTGTAAACCGCGCTGATGAGACGTGTCTGGTTTGGGCCGAATTCAGTAAGGCTGACACTGCATGTGGTGTATGAATTGTGAGGTTGTGTCCTAGCACTACATCTTCGCTTTTACTTACTAGCAATGCTATCGCTGCAACACTTCGCAAGCATGTGGGGAGGGATCGCGCTACCGTATCTAGCTGGGCGCTATAGTAGGCTACCGGCCTGCTGGCATCACCATGCTTCTGGGTTAAGACACCTGCTGCGCACCCAGCACTCTCTGTTCCGTACAGTTCAAAGGGTTTTCCATAGTCTGGCATACCTAATGCCGGTGCCTGCGTTAGGCACTGTTTAATTCTCTCAAATGCCATCTCGGATTCGTCTGTGTGCGAAATCCGATCAGGTTTGCTTGATGAGACCATCTCCTGCAAAGGTAGGGCCAGTATGGAAAAACCTGGGATCCAGTTACGGCAATACCCACACATTCCTAAAAACGTTCTAATCTGTTGCTGGGTTTGTGGCAGGGTCATGTCACGAATTGCTTGAATTCTATCAGCGGTAAGGTGTCTCAGTCCTTGTGTTAGACAGTGTCCCAAATACTTCACACGGGTCTGGCATAATTGTAACTTGTCCTTGGAAACCTTGTGTCCTGTGTCTGAAAGATGAAACAGGAGTTGTTTCGTATCTCTCAGGGACGCTTCCAGTGAATCTGAACACAGCAGTAAATCATCTACATACTGTATCAATATTGATCCATTCTCTGGTTGGAAAGACTGTAAACAATCATGCAGGGCCTGTGAGAAAATACTTGGACTATCTATGAAACCTTGTGGTAAGCGAGTCCAAGTGTACTGAACTCCTCTGTATGTGAATGCGAATAAGTATTGACTGTCAGGGTGCAGAGGTACCGAGAAGAAAGCGGAGCAGAGGTCAATCACAGTGAAAAATTTGGCAGTGGGAGGGATTTGCATAAGGATAACAGCTGGATTTGGCACTACAGGGAATTGGCTCTCAACTATTTTGTTGATCCCCCTTAGATCCTGCACTAATCTGTAACCCCTCCCCCCACTCTTTTTAACAGGGAAGATGGGACTATTGGCAGTGCTGGACGTCCTTACCAGAATGCCCTGTTGTAGCAAGCGCTCTATTACAGGGTAAACTCCTAACTCCACCTCTGGCTTCAGAGGGTATTGTGGGATTTTTGGAGCTATCCTACCATATTTTACTTGCACAACTACTGGGGCTACGTTTGCCATTAATCCAGTGTCTTGTCCGTCCTTGGTCCAAAGTGACTCCGGTATCTGGGAAGTCATTTCTTCTACCTTGGACGGACACCTATTTACAATAACAGAGTGTGACATTAATCTTGTTGGGGAGTCTAGCATATCCTGCGCTTCCTGAGCGTGGTTTTCGGGTATGTCCAAGAACACACCTTCAGGAGTACAATATATGACACATCCCATTTTGCACAGTAAATCTCTCCCTAGGAGATTAGTCGGAGCCGATGCAGCCAGCAGAAAAGAATGCTTGATATGCAAAGGCCCTATCGTAATCTCTGCAGGTTTGCTTAAAGGGTATTGTCACACTACTCATGTTACTCCCATGGCTGGAATTGTTTTACCAGTGGTTCTCATGCCCACGGTCGAATTTATCACTGACTTGGCCGCCCCGTATCTACAAGGAAATTTAGAGATTTACCAGCTACATCAATTGTAACCTCGGGTTTACTTCCAAGGCTCGCAATTAATTTCACTGGCTGCAGATTACAGGTGTGGCCCCACCCCTATGGTGCCTGGTGACCTCCCTGCATTGCACTGGCAGCTATTACCTGTGAAGGAGGTAAATGGGAATTATCAGAGACTTGCCAGTCTCTTCTTGGGGGATACCTTCTTGTTTCCCCTGCGTGTGGCTCATAACTCCGTCTCTGCGGTCCTTGATCCCAATCTCGTATGTCATGTCGTTGTCTAGGGTTTTTATATGCATTGTGTGGGTTACTGGTGCAGTTACGTGCAAAATGACCTTCCCTGTTACAATTGTAACATTTTACCATATACGGCTTACCACCAGGGGTCTGAGATTTAGACTGAGGCGGCCTTGTTGTAAGGGCTTGGATACTTATAGCCATAAGTTTATCACTCTGTGACTCCCTGCGTCTTGTGATGTTCCTGTCGTGCCCAACAGCAGTCTCTCTTAAGGCGGCCACCGACATGCCTCTCCAGTTAGGTTGAGTGGTTTGTACCCTATTCCTTAATACCTCCTTTAAACCGTCCATCAAGACGGACACCGCTACCTCTCTATGGTGTATATTTGCCTCAATGTCCACGATCCCAGTATATTTAGACATTTCCTCCAGTGCCCGGTGGAAATAGTCAGAGGCAGTTTCTCCTTCCATTTGTTTGATGGAGAAAATTTTGTTCCATTTTACCACAGCTGGGAAGTATACTCCCAGCTGCAGATTGATTCTGGTTTACATTATCTTGATTATACTCATCCGTAAGGGGTACCTCTTCATCTAATTTACAGTCAGCTATAAATTTCACAGGGTCAATACTAGAGGGCAGGCATGCCCGCAGTAGTGTCCGCCAATTTTTGTTGTTAGGTTCAGTGGAGTTACCCAGGTCCTTAATGAACCTCTGACATGCGGCTAAATCTTTTCTGGGATCAGGAAATTCAGACAAAATTGTTCTTAATTCTGCTCGGGACCAGGGACAGTGCATTGCAATATTCCTGATGGGTGTAACCCCATTTGTGTCGGTCTTCCCATTGGGGACCGCTATCACTCTAACAGGATTAAGATTAATTACTTCACTCTGGGTTGATTCTACCGTGTGTGGTGCAACAGTTTCAGCATATTGTACAGTGCCGTACTTACCTCTAGATACAACCTCACCTGTCCCTGAACTATGGGCCTTTGATACCCCTCTTACTGGTTGGGCGGTTCCCACTAGAGTATCGTTTATGGTGGCCGCTAGAGAGAGAGCTGAAATCGTAGTGGGCTCATCTTCCTGGTCGTATTCCTGGGGGAAGTTTAAAATGGGATACAACTTGCATGGGTTAGCGTTAGTATCAACATTTGCATTAACTTTCATTTTATTCTTATCACTACTACATTGGTTAAGTGCACCCTTATCGTACACCCGCATGTCATTCTCTGCAGCCACTTTTTCCCCTACTATATAAGGTGGTGGTGCCGTTGCTATCAGACTCCTACCAGGATTTGAATTTGCTTTCTTAGCTAATTCCTGTTGTATTTCACTTTCCTGTTGCCATACCTGTAAACAATCATAATGTCTAATCCTCTGCTTTGCAGATTTTATAAGACCTATCCTTTTTCTTAGATTCTGCAATACCTCAGGGTTCAAACTGCCTACCCGGGGAAACTGCTCCCCATCATCCTCTGTCATTCGTTCCCATTCTTTGCAAAATACCTGTGTGTGTGATCCGTATTTTTCACACATTATATACCGTGCTGACCCTTTGGGCCAACAAATACCAACGTGAACCCTTGTTGGACGTCCCTTCTTTGAACAACTGGCCCCCATTGTTTGCAGATATTGCTGTCTCAGCGAATTCTTACAAAACAAACCAAGTTGCCCGCGGTAAGGCGACGGTGAAAGTTCAACTAGTGCCTTCACTCACTTTACGCCCCAATTGGCCAATACGAGTTCCAGCAATGTGCCCACCACTGGACGTACCCAATTCGCGGGATCTTTTTGTAACCTCTATTTACTGGGGCGTGTGGGAGTATGCTACCCTCCCCAGTAAGTATTGGTTGTTGGAGATTTCCTGAGTGAACAGCGAAAGTCCCTTAAAATAACAAAAACCTACACAAATCACGTTAGAATGTACAAATAGCGTTTAAGATCCCACAGTAAATTTTAATGGGTATCAAGGTAACAAACTACTGCACACAATTACGTGCGGTCCAGTCGCACTGCGCATAAGTAAATTAATATTTATACGCTGTATGACCAACGGAATCGGTTGTTTAGGCTGCGAAACCTTCAGCCGGAGCTCAACTTGTCTATATGGGTACTACGCAAAACCCCCCGGGCTGCGCTTAAACCTTCGCAGTCCTTTTGTCTGCGGATACTACTTGCTCCTTTTACCTTGTATAATGTTAACGCGGGCAAGCCAGTCCCATGCCACCAAGTGTCCACTCACCTGATGTGGTCTCCGACGGGATCCCGATTTCTGGGTTCACAAAATAATACCTTTATTTCCACACTCACTCCTACTCACTCATATGCACACTGATCTTTCTGTACAGAAATTCCTTTCATACAGGCAGTAGTCCAATCCCTGAGTATTGCAATAGAAAAAGGTTCTCTTTTAACTAAGCTTTTTTTGGAAACTGAACAAACCTGTGCTATTATCAGGTGGTTATACTATACCGCCCCCACTAAAACAATGTTATCGTGTGATTTGAGTCTCGGTGGGCGTATCCGTACGCTCCGTTGCGTAAACACGCTACGTGCGTATGCCTTTGTTTTGCGTACGTAATCTCGCACGTTGCCCGAGACACGTATGCACAAAGTCCAGATATGCCCACAGCAACGCAACTAACACGCTTCTATAAATGTAAACGATGTTCAACTGTAATCGCTTACCGTACACCACACAGTATTTGCTATGCTGTGTGCGTGTCCTTTACAATTATTCCCTTAAAAATTATCCTTTATAATCTCAACTAAATAGCACCAGATTTCCTCAGCACGTCTCTAATAATCGATTCTAATGGCAACAAGAGAGTGAGCCGCAACAATGCAGGTGTGTGCGTGCGTGTGTGCATACGCAAAACAGAAATAAACAGTTATAAAAGATAATAGCGTATTGTTCTTACCTTCCGGTTCCGGATTCCACCAGCACTCCTACAGCGTAGCGAAACAGACGCTTATCTAGCCAGCACTACTGTATCCCTCACCACTAATACGGATACGAAGGGATACTACTTTCCCGCCCTTTGCTGATAGATAAAGTCTGTGTTCGCTAGTGCGGATATGTGGAGGACGGACGAGGGCCCAATTGATAAAGCTGATTATTTACCTTAGAACACAAGCTATTTACTAATATCGTGAAGCCGTAATGGCCGCTGTCCCTCGTGCACGTGCTACGCACTTCGTACGCTATTTGCGTACAAAGACCTCGCACGTGGTACGCAAGTTACGTACACACGCTGCGCTGTGAGTACGGGATACACACAGCGAGCGTACACACAGATAATAACCTTTTAAACCTTACACAGAGTATGCTTATACTGTAATTCTTAGTGTTGAGATACTACAAGGATATAACTGTTTAACCTTGGTCTGTAAGCTAGCTGTTTGAGCGATTGAGACGCTCCGATTACCCTCAGCAATGTAATAAACACACAATACCTTGCTAAGGTTCCAACACCTTTACTAACAATATTTAGCTAAGTAAAAAGGAAAAAAAACAGTTAACAGTTCATACACTACAGGCTAACATAAATATCTAACAGAATGACTAAACAGAAATATACACAATAGTGAACGATCGCAAACACAAATACATAGACTAAGAATGAATGGCTAACATTAAAACGGGTAACAAAGTGGCCACAGAGAAACATACCATACGGGGAACACTCGCTAGCGCAACCGGATCCAGTCCTCCAATTATCAGAGATAAATGTTGATGAGAGAGAGTACTGGCTGGTCTGGGGACAGTGACCCTTATATACACAACATACAGTGTACTACAAAGGGCCCTACAATCTTATTGTTCATTGGACACAGGAATGTCTCCTCGCATCATAACAAAAGGTCATAGGTTAGTTTGAACAGGTGGGCTGTGACTATATCAAACTGCTCAGGTGGGAGGGTATCTCAGAATTCCCGCCACATGGATAATGAACCGCAAATATAGTAAATGTCCAGAAACTACTAATACACATAACTATACGCAGGAGCGATTAATCTTTACCTAACCAGCACCGGATTGTTTCTAATAAAATGTTCCTTAGTTAGGTATCAAACACCACTGCTCAAACCCTGTCTGACCCTTCGTATCATGCAAAGAGGAATTCCTCTGTCCAGGGACCAGTTACAATAAACAAACTTACAGTTATTATTAAGGGGAACATTACCTATAAAACATACTATTTGGATTTACTAAGTAACGATTGAGTCGCCCGCTAGACGCACACAAACTTTACCGTAAATGCACATACCACGCGCCAATGCGCACGGCCGTAGAAGCTCCATTACGCAACTGCGAGTATCCGCACGCACGGGAGAGAATGTGCACGTGCAGCGGGCAAGCGCATGGGGTGAATATATGGCAACGTGCAGCATGATATTTTTCCGACTTTGACAATATATTGCAATGAATGCTTATGGAAGTGTGCTGGGATATGTTTTGTTGAATGTTGCTTATCACACATGTAATGTTTCATATGCTTGACTCACGCCTACAGTATGTCTTGCGAAACTGCATAGAGTGTTTTTGCTTCAATAAAAAAACCGTAGATGGGCAACACTATTGATAATCTCATCTTCGGTGGAAATATTTGTACCATAGCAATCACATTGAAGCTGACTGATCTGTATTGTACAATGGGCCGTACAATAGGTATGCACTGAAAATATCTTGCTGCTCTGTCAGATCAAAATTGTAATTGGTGAGAGGCAATCACTTTTTGATTAAAAGATGCTTATATTGCGAGCAATGCAATCACAACAAATGTGCATCAATTGCATATTGATGTGTTTGTTTAAAAATGTAATTGCTTGTTAGGGAGGAAAAGAAACTGATGTGGCACGCTATACATTTCAGGAAGAAACACATTATCAAAGGAGACAGCCCTCCATTCATCATAATGTCTTCAATGTAACACCTTCCTCTAGCTCTGAAGTCCTTGCATTGTTGCAGAGGATGAATTAGACAATGTGCACATTTAGCAGCTACCAAGTTACAGCTGTTAGTTTCCAGGATGACACTTTACTTTCATTTTATCAGTTTGCTATTATTTAATAATGTCTCTAGAGCTATGGAGGACATTTGACCCTTTCCATGTACCCAGTGACAGATGCACATATGTTGCAGCCTTGAGGCTATAGATAACCCAAATTATACCAGCATGCGCTGTACTTTCACCCTTTACTTCCTCAAATGCTGCAGCTGCAAGTCAGTACTAACAAGAGCTCTGTCCCTTCCAACATATTTGTCTTTCAGAGTGAGAAATACAAAAAAGTACAGAGGCAGAGTATGTTAATTAAAGGTTATGAAGATAAAAATAATCTCAGTAAAGCACAACGGGAAAGACATTTTGGGCAAAGCATGGATAGATATATATATATATATATATATATATATATATATACTGCTCAAAAAAATAAAGGGAGCACTAAAATAACACATCCTAGATCTGAATGAATGAAATATTCTTATTAAATACTTTGTTCTTTACATAGTTGAATGTGCTGACAACAAAATCACACAAAAATTATCAATGGAAATCAAATTTATTAACCCATGGAGGTCTGGATTTGGAGTCACCCTCAAAATTAAAGTGGAAAACACACTACAGGCTGATCCAACTTTGATGTAATGTCCTTAAAACAAGTCAAAATGAGGCTCAGCAGTGTGTGTGGCCTCCACGTGCCTGTATGACCTCCCTACAACTCCTGGGCATGCTCCTGATGAGGTGGCGGATGGTCTCCTGAGGGATCTCCTCCCAGACCTGGACTAAAGCATCCGCCAACTCCTGGACAGTCTGTGGTGCAACGTGGCGTTGGTGGATGGAGCGAGGCATGATGTCCCAGATGTGCTCAATTGGATTCAGGTCTGGGGAACGGGCGGGCCAGTCCATAGCATCAATGCCTTCGTCTTGCAGGAACTGCTGACACACTCCAGCCACATGAGGTCTAGCATTGTCTTGCATTAGGAGGAACCCAGGGCAAACCGCACCAGCATATGGTCTCACAAGGGGTCTGAGGATCTCATCTCGGTACCTAATGGCAGTCAGGCTACCTCTGTCGAGCACATGGAGGGCTGTGCGGCCCTCCAAAGAAATGCCACCCCACACCATTACTGACCCACTGCCAAACCGGTCATGCTGGAGGATGTTGCAGGCAGCAGAACGTTCTCCTTGGCGTCTCCAGACTCTGTCACATGTGCTCAGTGAGAACCTGCTTTCATCTGTGAAGAGCACAGGGCACCAGTGGCGAATTTGCCAATCTTGGTGTTCTCTGGCAAATGCCAAACGTCCTGCACGGTGTTGGGCTGTGGACATCGGGCCCTCATACCACCCTCATGGAGTCTGTTTCTGATCGTTTGAGTAGACACATGCACATTTGTGGTTTGCTGGAGGTCATTTTGCAGGGCTCTGGCAGTGCTCCTCCTGTTCCTCCTTGCACAAAGGCGGAGGTAGCGGTCCTGCTGCTGGGTTGTTGCCCTCCTACGACCTCCTCCATATCTCCTGATGTACTGACCTGTCTCCTGGTAGCGCCTCCATGCTCTGGACACTACGCTGACAGACACAGCAAACCTTCTTGCCACAGCTCGCATTGATGTGCCATCCTGGATGAGCTGCACTACCTGAGCCACTTGTGTGGGTTGTAGACTCCGTCTCATGCTACCACTAGAGTGAAAGCCCCGCCAGCTTTCAAAAGTGACCAAAACATCAGCCAGAAAGCATAGGAGCTGAGAAGTGGTCTGTGGTCACCACCTGCAGAACAACTCCTTTATTGGAGGTGTCTTGCTAATTGCCTATAAATTCCACCTGTTGTCTATTCCATTTGCACAACAGCATGTGAAATTAATTGTCAATCAGTGTTGCTTCCTAAGTGGATAGTTTGATTTCACAGAAGTGTGATTGACTTGGAGTTACATTGTGTTGTTTAAGTGTTCCCTTTATTTTTTTGATCAGTGTATGTATATATATATATATATATATATATATATATATATACTATATATATATATATATATATATATATATATATATATAAAATACAGATAAGGGCGGCACTCCAATGGATTTGAAAAAAACAGCTCACCAAGCCAGCATAAGTTCAATCAACGTTTCAGGTGTCTTTATTCACACCTTTCGTCAGGATCTATCCTGACGAAAGGTGTGAATAAAGACACCTGAAACGTTGATTGAACTTATGCTGGCTTGGTGAGCTGTTTTTTTCAAATCCATGGGAGTGCCGCCCTTATCTGTATTTTGTCTGCTGGGCCTTGTGGTGCCACGGGAAGGCACCCTGGTATCTTATCTTTGCTGTAGGAGTGCCGGTCACATCCAGAGTTATATATATATATATATATATATATACTGTATATATATTTATATATAGCGTTTGCACACTAGAGTCGAGGGGTGGTCATACGTGGTTGCTGGGGATGAGTTTTATATATATATATATATATATATATATATATAAAACAACCATGTGTATCGGCACTCGAAAAAAGACACAAATACCTTGGTGATCCAGTCCTATCATGGGGTAGCCATGATTCGATAGTTCCAAACAGAGGGACGGCACTCATAGGATTTTGCAACAAGTATATTATATTCCAATAAAAGAAAGTTCCAAAGATTACATCAACGTTTCGGTGTGGAACACCGTCATCAGGATGTACAGAAATCACATACAGGAGAAAAGGTGAACATACATAAAACAGCAACTTACCACCCTTATAAAGACCAGTAAATGACAAAACCGCTGACACCTGCGCCGCCGCACACGCCTGCCCGAGCAGACGGACGCATGTGAAAGACGTCATCTACATGCACGTCTCCACCGCGTCCCACCGCCGTCATGACCACGATAGCGGTTACCATGGAAGCCCGAGACGCAGCCGCGTCATTGAGCTCGATGGCCCGCACCACGTAGTCATCAAAGCAGGGGGCATGGCTGAGTCACGTCACGACGCGTTCCTGGCAACGGTCGTGGTTACCATAACACCCCAAGATGTAGCCGCATCCTTGAGTTATACAGCCCACGTCACCCGTCGTCAGAGCGATCGGTGTGGCCCCCGTGCATCACCCATAAAAACATTAACAAAAAAAAGATTAAAAAAGAACACTGGAACACCAGTGTGTAAAAACGGAGAATCATGTATCCCATCATAAATACAGGACTGCAGAGACAACATTAATGTCCTAATGTATGTAAATTGAATCATAAATATATACTATTTATAATTACCCTAATGGATAACTCTAAAGACTGATCTAGTTTTGCATAAATCAGGAGAATAAAAATATGAAAACACAACAGATGCACATATTCTTATGTAAGACTATTCCAACAAATCTTTTCATTTAAGCCCCGTGGGGCAACAGTGTCCAGACGGACAATCCATCTTGCCTCCATGATATGCAACTGTTTGTTTCTATCACCACCACGTTTCAGCTCAGGGAGATGATCTATGATCATGTACTTAAGGCTAGCCAGGCTGTGCTTTCTATCAGCAAAATGCTGAGCTACCTGTTGTTCACTTTTACCAGAGATTAATTCTGCACGAATGGCAGAGCGATGTTGATTGGCCCGTTCTTTAAATTGGCGGATAGTTTTTCACACATAATAGTACCCACAGGGGCATCGGATTATGTAGATGACAAAAGTGGTTGTGCATGTGACCACATGTCTGATTGGAATGTATTTACCACTATGTGGGTGTCTAAATGAACTACCAACATCTAGATGATTGCAAGTCGCACAGTTAATGCATCTATAGCACCCGGCCTTACGTCTGGATAACATTCTGGTAGTATCGTTTTTAAACTTCGAAATGTCGGTACGCACAACCATGTCACGAATATTTCTCCCACGGCGGTAACATGCCATAGGGGACTTATTACTCAACACACTTAGCTCAGTGTCCGTACTGATAATGGGTCATAATGCTTTAGTGGCTTGAGCTGTAATATTGCTACTTGTTGTAAACAGGGAAGGCCACATAATTCTATTAGACTGATTTTTTTTGCGGTTGCTGGGAAGAAATAGAGTTTCCCGAGGGATGTTGAGCACTTTCTGTTTCTGTTCTGATAATAATTTCTCAGGATATCCACGACAGATAAACTTTGAAACCATGTCCTCAAGTTGCCGTTCTAACACGGCTCTATCACTATTAATCCTGGCAACACGCAACATTTGCGAATAAGGCAACCCTGCTCTCAATGCTGATGGATGGTGGCTGGAAAATCTAAGCAGGGTGTTGCGGTCAGTTGGTTTAGAATAAACTGACGTCACCAAATGGTCACCCTGATTGGTAAGTTTAACATCCAGAAATTCAATTTCTTGGTAACTTGTTCTATAGGTAAATTTGATGGGCCCCTGAGCATTGTTGATGCTATCGATAAAGGTACAAAAAACTTCCTGTGGGCCTGATCAAAATACAATCAAATCATCAATATAGCGTATTGATGATTTGATTGTATTTTGGTCAGGCCCACAGGAAGTTTTTTGTACCTTATTCTAAACCAACTGACCGCAACACCCTGCTTAGATTTTCCAGCCACCATCCATCAGCATTGAGAGCAGGGTTGCCTTATTCGCAAATGTTGCGTGTTGCCATCGTATACACACAGAAAAAACCACAGCACTCACCACACCAGAAGCGGGGCACAGCTATGCACTTACCACTCACAGGGTGGGGTGCATGTAACACAGCACTCTCCACCACAAAAGCGGCTTCTGGTGTGATGAGTGCTGTGGTTTTTTCTGTGTGTATACGATGGGGTTAATCTATGGTTAGCTCTTATTAACCGTGGCCACTAGCTTTCTCATGCACCCCTGTGTGGACTTTATTATCCTGAACCTGTCTCAGCTGTTCCTTAGCAATCATCTTTGAGCCAGTGCAATAGGTGACTAGTGTGCCTTTAAAAGCCATAAAGTCTGTGGCAGGTACACATTAAATCTAGCAGGCAGATGATGTGTGTAACAGCAGTGTGGTAGTCAGGTTTTAAGACTCTGTGATAGTGTAGGACCTGCATGAAGGTGGGGTACCTTGAAAATCGGTATGCGGGCTTCCGTGCATTGGCCAAGCCACCAACTAAACCCCCATCATTTATTTATTGAATTGTTGAGGATAAGTGAGTTTACTTTGGTGAGTGCTGGGTTGTTTGTTTGTATTTATTAGAGCGATGTGGTCATGGGCTACATGCACCCCGCCCTGTGAGTGGTAAGTACAGCTGTGTACCCCGCTTCTGTGGTGGAGAGTGCAGTGTTACATGCACCCCGCCCTGTGAGTGGTAAGTACAGCTGTGTACCCCGCTTCTGTGGTGGAGAGTGCTGTGTTACATGCACCCCACCCTGTGCGTGGTAAGTGCATAGCTGTGCCCCGCTTCTGGTGTGGTGAGTGCTGTGTTTTTTTTCTGTGTGTATATATATATATATATATATATATATATATATATATATAATTATAGAAACTCCAAGCTGTACTCTCTATACTCTATAACTCTATAAACAGGGAAACAGGGAATGTTAGTTGCAGTTGTTGCAAGCTAATTGCGCCACAGTCTTCCCGATCTGGACAGTCCTACTAAATCACTCAAAATTATAAATATGGCAATTGCTACTACACAAATGTTAAACATAACATATGCTCTCTGGTTTGAAGCTCACCTGCACATAGGCTTTTAAAAATAAGATCTTCACCAAGCATATCACCTATAAAAAACCTTGGAAAGCACCTAAGAAGCTAGAATGGCATTTATAGTGTACTTAGATATGCCATAGGCAAACACGGGGGGAGGGCGGGGGGTCAGTTACCCATCCCGAATGGTAACCACAATAACAGTGTATATATTATGATTTACCTACAGTTGTGGCCACAACATTCAGTGTAAGGGGCAAAAAGGAGCAAGCCCAGTGGCAGCAGCTTCTCCTGTATGTATGGATCTCTAGGTGCACTGTACCAACGAGACAAGAGAGCAGCTGTCAGCAAGAAGAGTCTTAATGAAAGGTGAGAGAATGTGTTCTTAGAAAGCGCAGATTGATTTCCCACTGAAAATTGCATGATGCAGACTGTAAGTGGCAATTATTACCCCTTTACGTACTGGCCCTAATGCATAATTTGGGGTGACACAGGATGCTACAGGTAAGAGGGGGCGGGGGAAAGGGTAATCAGTAACCATCCCCTCCTCCTTTCAGTGGGCCTGGCCACCTCTGTCAGTGTTCAAAATGCCTCAGGTCTCAGTGTTGCGAAAGACAAACATTGAGAAACCGAATTTGACAGAGCAGAGACACCTCCTGTATTAGATAGACATGGACATAATCCTGCTTGAACCTCAGCCTCTGACATAAATGTCTAGGAGTACACACAAGTTAAGCGTCCTGTCTATAGGTGTGTGTATATATTAGGTACACTGCTATTCAAGCCATATTGCTACACATTTCATGATTTGTTCAATGTAGCAATTCTGGAGGAAAAACAGGATAAAGGAATTCTTTGTGCAACAATTGAATCTATTACTATTCCTTCAGCAGAGCAATAAACTCAATTGCAGTCAGCGAGAGAGAGAGTGTTGAAACAAACTTTCAGCAGATATGTATAAATGGTTCCATTGTAGAAATTTTCCCTGTACTTTATCAGCACCCCAGCCACATTCGAATGTCAATTTATGTGCAGGAAAAACGATTCTGAGAAGAATGATTACTTTCTTTGTAAAGCAGGGGATGATGGATGGGTCAGATCACCTGATATAGAGAGTCCTTGTACTCATACGTATTTCTCATTGGAGGATCGGTTCTTAAGTTAGGGTGATCTCGAGCTCCTGAGTGGTTGTGCTGACACTACAAAGACCATATGAGCAGCTAAGCAATAACCAGACATTGAGAACATGCTTCAGAAATAAATCACAAGTTGCTTTATTTCCATTATAGTGTAATGTATGAATAACATACATGCATGTCTCATGCTAGGAGCCATAATGGGTGTAGTACAGACTCCTAATTTTTTTTTCATCCCTGCTTTTACTGACATTTGTCCATTTCCTAAACTTATTAAAAATTATAGTACTGATGGTAATCTACGTGCCTATTACTTACTGATCTGCAGATACAGACTCACCGTCCATTAGGGAATCTATAATGGGTGCAGGGTGTGCAGTACACACGGGCCCCTAGATCCAGGGGGGGCCCCCATGCTGCACCCATATTATTATACTTACCTCTCCAGAGTGTTGTTGCTGCTGGCCCTGCAGACATAAATCAATGGAAAAATGACGCAGTGGCCATTTTCCCGGTGATTTGCACATACGTAGTACATATGTCCTCGGGAACAAGATGCAGGTTCCATTTTCCCGGAGACCTGTGCATGCGCAGTAGACTCTAGCAAAAAGCCAGAGTCTACAGTGCTATGGCCACTGCCAGAGAGGAGGGGGCCCGCACAGAGCCTGCACACAGGCATTCTCCTTTCTTAATACACCCCTGCTGTTGGTACTCCATACACAAGTCCTTACGCTGCCCTTGCCCTTTGATTAAGCAACAGATTACACTGAGTAACATACTGCCTTGAGGAAGAGCAAGCTGCTTGAAATGCATTGGTTATGGAGTGACGTCATCTTTGGTGGAAAGGAGTCTGATCCAGAAGTTGTCTGTGGTGTTCCGCAGCCTCGATCTACTTTATATCTACATGCATCTGACACACTGATTTCTGGTAAAGCCTCCAATCTACATTGTTTTTTGAAAGTGTGTGTTTTTGATTTTCTGAATACATTTTTTTAAATGATATTGCACAATTTGGGGATATTCTCTACTTTATATCCTTTCAATACATTGAAAACCTTTTATCCTGCTGGACATTTGAAGCACAAATCAAGCAACAAAGAAGAAGTATTATTCTAAATCTTATAGTCTATCTTCTCAGGTATTGATCTTTGTGCATGTATCACGATTGAACTCGATAGCGCCTTACCCCTCTATATTGAAGCATTATGGAGATGTGGGTTTCCCAACATGCCATACACATTCTATGCCTGCAGGCAGCTACAAGCTGTTACAAGTGATCATCCAGGTGGCATTATAGTCAGTGTTGTATTTGAAGATTAAGTAGACATAAGTTGCCTTTACTGTGAATCGGGGATATAAATAAATCATAGCGAATGGTTTCAGAGGCAGCACTCAGCATGGTCACCTCCATACTGACAAAACAAGTTCAAAAGAACCTTTTATACTGCACAAAACACAGTCACTTAGGAACATCTGATCAGCTACCCAAATGCTCTGGCTCAGTGATCTGGCATCTCTACAGTATTAAAAATAGGAAAGAGGGGGAGAGATATTTTCAGTCTAATTTCTCTTTAAGAAGGGGTGCCCCATTTGTGGAACGATTCCACGTTGTTGATAGATTGCTGCATCCTGCTCCCAGTTATCTCAGAAGTTTGCTGTTTTTTTTTCAATTTGTTAATTGAAACCCTTAACAATGAGCACATTAAGAGTAAATATTTACTATCTAGTGCCCTTATAATAGGACAGACTTCATCAGGTTTCATAGTAAATTACACATAAAGAAGTGTTCATAGAAGCGTGTCTGGTTTCCTTTTGTTAATTGCACTTTCCAAGTCAATAACAGACACTCTCCTTGTCCATGGTGCTGAACTAGAGAAAGACTACAGCCTGGGATGCAATATATACTGTATATACAGGTTGAGTATCCCTAATCCAAAATGCTTGGGACCAGAGGTATTTTGGATATGGGATTTTTCCGTATTTTGGAATAATTGCATACCATCATGAGATATCATGGTGATGGAACCCAAGTCTAAGCACAGAATGCATTTATGTTACATATACACCTTATACACACAGCCTGAAGGTCATTTTAGCCAATATTTTTTATAACTTTCTGCATTAAACAATATGTGTGTACATTCACACAATTTATTTGTTTCATATACACCTTATACACACAGCCTGAAGGTCATTTAATACAATATTTTTTATAACTTTGTGTATTAAACAAAGTTTGTGTACATTGAGCCATCAGAAAACAAAGGTTTCACTATCTCACTCTCACTAAAAAAAGTCCATATTTCGGAATATTCCGTATTTCGGAATATTTGGATATGGGATACTCAACCTGTATATATATATATATATATATATATATATATATACATGCATACATACAGTGCATCCGGAAAGTATTCACAGTGCAGTGCTTCATTTTTTCCAAATTTTAGTATGTTGCAGCCTTATTCCAATATAAAATAAATTATTTTTTCCCCCTCAAGATTCCACACGCAATACCCCATAAAGTGAAACATTTTTTTTTTTTAGATATTTGCAAATTTGTTAAAAATAAAAAACTAAGAAATCACATGTACATTAGTGTTCACAGCCTTTGCTCAATACTTTGTTGATGCACCTTTGGCAGCAATTACAGCCTCAAGTCTTTTTGAATATGATGCCACAAGCTTGTCACACTTACTGTATCTTTGGGCAGTTTCGCCCATTCCTCTTTGCAGCACCTCTCAAACTCCATCAAGTGGAATGTTCAATAGGGTTTAAGTGTGGGCTCTGGCTGGGCCACTAAAAGGGCATTCACAGAGTTGTCCTGAAGCCACTACTTTGATATTTTGACTGTGTGATTAGGGTTGTTATCCGGCTATAAGATGAACCGTCTCCACAGTCTGAGGTCAAGAATACTCTGGAGCAGGTTTTCATCCAGGATGTCTCTGTACATTGCTGCATTTATCTTTCCCTCTATCCTGACTAGTCTCCCAGTGCCTGCTGCTGAAAAACATCCCCACAGCATGATGCTGCCACCACCATGCTTCACTGTAGGGATGGTATTGGCATGGTGATGAGCGGTGCCTGGTTTCCTCCAAACATGATGCCTGGCATTCACGCCAAAGAGTTCAATCTTTGTCACATCAGACCAGAGCATTTTGTTTCTCATGGTCTGAGAGTCAGGTGCATTTTGGCAAACTCCAGGCAGGCTGCCATATGCTTTTTACTAAGGAGTGGCTTCTGTCTGGGCACTCTACCATACAGGCCTGAGTGGTGGATTGCTGTAGAGATGGTTCTCCTCTCTCCACAGAGGAATGCTGTAGCTCTGACAGAGTGACCATCGGGTTCTTGGTCACCTCCCTGACTAGTGCCATTCACCCCTGATCCCTCAGTTTGGACAGCCGGACGGCTCTAGGAAGAGTCCTGGTGGTTCTGAACTTCTTCCATTTACAGATGACGGAGGCCACTGTGCTCATTGGGACCTTCAAAGCAGCAGGTATTTTTCTGTACCCTTCCCCAGATTTGTGCCTCGAGACAATCCTGTCTCATAGGTCTACAGACAATCCCTTTGACTTCATGCTTGGTTTGTGCTCAGACATGCACTGTGAAGTGTGGGACCTTATATAGACAGTCGTGTGCCTTTCCAAATCATGTCCAATCAACTGAATTTACCACAGGGGGACTCTAATTAAGCTGTAGGAACATCTCAAGGATGATCAGTGGAAACAGGATTCACTTGAGCTCAATTTTGAGCTTCATGGCAAAGGCTGTGAATACTTATATACATGCGATTTCTTACTTTTTTATTTTTAATACATTTGCAAAATTCTCAAACTTTTTTCACATTATCATTATGGGGTATTGTGTGTAGAATTTTGAGGGGAAAAATTTATTAATTCCATTTTGGAATAAGGCTGTAACATAATGTGGAAAAAATGAAGCGCTGTGAATACTTTCCGGATGCACTGTATAAACAGTATCTATCTATCTATCTATCTATCTATCTATCTATCTATCTATCTATCTGTGTGTGGATAGATAGATAGATAGATAGACAGACAGACAGATCATTAAGTCTTTTTGCTTCTGTAGAAGAGAGCTGGACTTTTCTGTCAGGCAGCCCTGTTGTTTGGGTAATTACTGCAAGGCATGGAACATCTGACAGACACACTAATACTGAATCAGGAACATCTGGCTCAGGAGCTACAGCAACAGATGGCTGAACAGAACTCTTTCGTACCCCCAACATGTCTCTGTGTTCCGTTTGAACAAATATACGAGACTTCATTAATAGAAATTATGCATAAATTAACAGTTGCATTACTTAATAACCACAGCCGCAAGTGAAGTATAACAGCTTCTGGGCTCTAAGCCCTAAACACAGCAATTGCTAAAATCATACTGAGTTTCTAGAGAGAAACCATATCGACCCACATCGGTTTCTAAACCCTTATTCCATCGCAAATCATAATGCACACACTATTTTTAACTGCCTCAAAGAGAGTTATGTTTCTAGTCTGTGGCGGAACTTGTGAGTGATGGCCCAGGTGCAAAAATAACATTTGCTAATTTGGTCACCCCTCCTCCACCCCAACCCAAGACCACAATATGCCACACAGCAGTGGGTGACAGTGAGAGGCAGAGGTTTACAACAGAAGGCAAGGAGAGACAGAGGGTGACAGCAGAATACAGGGAGATGCAGAGGGTTACAGGAGGAGGCAGTGGGTGACAGGGAGAGGGTGACAAGGAGAGACAGCAAGTGGCAGGGGTACAAGCACAATGTCCTGCACCGTGTGGAGTACAGGAGGCATGTACCTTGGTGGGGGCAGGAACATAACAGCCTGCTTGTGACAGGGACCCCCGCCTCTTGGGCTTTATTCACTATGGAACGCATCAGCGATGTGATTGCATACTGAACTATTGCCTAAAAACACTGTTCATAATTTGATTTGGTCCTGGACTACCAACCCAAGGCACCCCCGCAAGTGCCTAAATACACTGCCAAATGCCATATACACACTCACCGTACTCAAACATATCCACACTCTGACTGCCAACAAGGATGTCAAGGTCACTCTACAAAGCTACAGTGTCCTACCGCCCTGTAATCAGTTCTGCAGTCAGCTAATGCCAGAGATATAGCAACCAGGCTGCCATCATTAGAGATATAACAATCAATGCCAACAAATTAATTGATCCAAAACAAAACAACAATCTTCCAATGTAATCAATAAGACATGAAACCCCTATTGAACGGAATTTTAATGAACTGATTAATGATGAACTCATATGAGAATAGGCTCTGCCCTCATCCCATTACAGAGAAAACATATAATCTTTAGAGCAGTAAAGCCTTTATATACCAGAATAATGTATACATGCAAGCTGGAATCGATATGAGAACTTTTAACCACACTCAGCAGCTGCCCGAAAATTCGCATTTGAATTAGACATCTTCAGATCTTTCATTATGATAAAAAAAAAAAGCAATGTGAACTGTACAATATTGCTACAGAGATTAAATCACCATAGCTATGTTTCATGATCTCTAAGACACATACAGAATGGTACAAGCACAACAGTTAGCCAAGCATTCCCTGATTTTAATGATCTCGGCTACATTGAAATGGAAGAATGGACAGATACAATTGTTCTTCTCATGAAGCAAAACTACGTAGTTGACACTTTCATTCTAGAGAATGTCATGGTAGGTTGTCTTCAGCAATATACAGATTGCCAAGAATATTACAGCAATCGAGCCACACAGCATAGATCAGAGGTTCTCAAACTCGGTCCTCGGGGGCCCACACAGTGCATGTTTTGCAGGTCTCCTCACAGAATCGCAAGTGAAATAATTAGCTCCACCTGTGGACCTTTTTAAATGTGTCAGTGAGTAATTAATACACCTGTGCACCTGCTGGGTTACCTGCAAAACATGCACTGTGTGGGCTCCCGAGGACCGAGTTTGAGAACCTCTGGCATAGATGGTGGTAGGCTCTCTATAGTGGGAGCAACAAATTCTCCAATAACAGAGAAGGATGTGAAAACAGCTGCCTACACATGGGTATGTACAGTAATGTTACTCACATACTCAGCGACTACAAATAGTGGGACCAAATAGCACAGATCTAGATGTTTACTGGTCACCAAAACCTCCTCATCACAGGTTGCAGTTGGCTGAGAATTGACTGATGAGGTTTTTCAAACAGTCTGATCATTTTGGGTCAGTATGCAGAACTAGGGCCCGAATGTATTCAGCTTAAAAAGTGATAGAGTGGAGACGGATAAAGAGTGATAAAGTAGCAGCCAATCAGCTTCCTAACTGCCATGTAATGTAACAGGCTGTTTGAAAAATGACAGGAGCTGGTTGGCTGGTCATTTATCACTCTTTATCCGTCTCCATATTACCACTTTTTAAGGCTTAATATATTTGGGCCAATGTGCGTAAAAAAAATAATGAAACTTGCTAACAGAATTTCACAATGCATGTGTATAAGAGAACAGTTTATTACTTGTTCCAAGCCATAAACCAAAAATATCTGTATAATAAAATTAACTGCTGATAAAAATGATGCCATTAAGTTGGCGTGTAATGACAGTCGGTTTGACCTCTGAACCCTGCCACCGGTGCCAGGGATGCATGGGAGAGAGTGAGGTGATGGTGATAGAGACAGTGGGAAAGGGGGATTGGAGATGGGGAGGAAAGTGAAAAGGAGCACGGGAGAGAGAGGTGGAGAAGAGAGATTGTAGGCGGGAGGAAAGAGGGGGAGAGAAAAAGTTGGAGGAGTGGAAACAGAGAAAAAAACAACTAAAAAGTAATGAAATGCTATGCAATACCAAACATTACAGCTAGTATATAAAAATGTTGCAACATTCACTGTTCAGAATGTTTTTTTTTTTATAACTAAAAATTCCATAGAGATGTGGCAGGAAAATGTGAAATAGTGCAAAAACAAACAATACTAGTTTTGCCAATCTAATTCTTGTTAGTAGGAAAAAAAAGGGAAAGTTCACTTCCTGGGATCCCTGCAACAGTAATGGATGCTTCTTCAGTCATTGCATCCTGGACAATGTTTCTATAGTTAATTAAATTATTTGCACAACTATTCAATGCTGCCCGTGGCTTTTGGAGAAGCAACCAGTACTGTCCTTAGCAACAGTGACTAACCCCCATACTACAGGGTGCACAGAACCAAAATCATTTGTATCCAGTAATTGAGAGGGGAAGTATATAGTAGGATAATAGCATTATACATTTGTGAGATTCATAGTAACATTTTCTAATGGCCCTCATATATATGAAGCTCCCTTTGCAGAACTTCAGCCAAACCTATACATTACCTAGTGGAATAAAGAAACAGGGATGGAACCATTGTGGTAGCAGTGATTAAACCTGTTATGCTACCAACAACTTGAAGGCAAATCCCTGGCCAAAGTTCCGTGTAGCATCTGGAGGCATAAAATTATTATTTACTTTCCTCAGATGACTGAAGCTCCCTCTCTTGATCAATCCACTGTTAATAAAATCAATACAAGCAGTACCTTAGCCCACCACAGTATTCCTGAGTGGGGCAGAAACTGTCTGCAGCAGGTTAGTGAGGGTCACCCCCATTTGTTGCTCCTGTTTTTGCAATTATACTTTTCCTTTATGTTCTACCAAATATTTAACTCAAATTAAAAGTTCAGGGGGCATATTCATCATGTTAATTATCAAGCGCTGGGCGGCACCCGATAATTAACATTCTGGGGCATATTATATTCTTCATGACCTACTTTTGTAAAAATAGGATTTTAATACCTACCGGTAAATCCTTTTCTCTTAGTCCATAGAGGATGCTGGGGACACTTCAAGAACCATGGGGTATAGACGGGATCCGCAGGAGACATGGGCACTTTAAGACTTTAAATGGGTGTGAACTGGCTCCTCCCTCTATGCCCCTCCTCCAGACTCCAGTTATAGGAACTGTGCCCAGGGAGACGGACATTTCGAGGAAAAGTATTTATTTAATTTTTAAACTAAGGTGAGATACATACCAGCTCACACCTCAAACACGCCGTACAACATGGCATTCAACAACAATGCATGCAACGGCATGACCAACATCAGCCACAGACTGACTGTACTTAACTCAACATGAGTGTAACCAAAACCAAACTGCAGATACAGCCCGCACTGGGACGGGCACCCAGCATCCTCTACGGACTAAGAGAAAAGGATTTACCGGTAGGTATTAAAATCCTATTTTCTCATACGTCCTAGAGGATGCTGGGGACGCTTCAAGAACCATGGGGTTTATACCAAAGCTCTAGAACGGGCGGGAGAGTGCGGATGACCCTGCAGCACCGATTGACCAAACATGAGTTCCTCATCAACCAGGGTATCAAACTTGTAAAATTTAGCAAAAGTGTTTGTACCCGCCCAAGTAGCTGCTTGGCAGAGTTGCAATGCCGAGACCGCCCGGGCAGCCGCCCAGGATGAGCCCACCTTTCTGGTAGAATGGGCCTTCACTGATTTCGGTAACGGCAATCCAGCCGTAGAATGAGCCTGCTGAATCGTATGACAGATCCAGCGCGCAATAGTCTGCTTGGAAGCAGGATTTCCAATTTTGTTGGAAGCATACAGAACAAACAAAGCTTCTGTTTTCCTAAGTGGAGCCGTCCTGGTGACATAAATCTTTAAAGCCCTGACCACATCGAGAGATTTTGACTCAGTAAAGACGTCAGTAACCACCGGCACCACAATAGGCTGGTTCATGTGGAACGATGAAACCACCTTCGGCAGAAATTGTTGACGAGTCCTAACCTCTGCTCTATCTTCATGGAAGATTAAATAAGGACTCTTGTGAGACAAAGCCACTAACTCAGACAACCGCCTTGCGGATGCTAAGGTCAATAACATGACCACTTTCCAAGTGAGAAATTTCAACTCTACCTTCTGTAAAGGTTCAAACCAATGAAATTGCAAGAACTGCAACACCACATTAAGATCCCATGGTGCCACTGGGGGCACAAAAGGAGGTTGGATGTGCAAAACCCCTTTCACGAAAGCCTGAACTTCCGGAAGGGAGGCCAATTCTTTTTGAAAGAAAATTGATAATGCCGAAATTTGTACTTTTATGGAGCCTAACTTTAGGCCCGCATCCACACCTGCTTGTAGAAAATGGAGAAAACACCCTAGCTGAAATTCTTCCGTAGGAGCCCTCTTGGATTCACACCAAGACACATATTTTCTCCAAATACGGTGATAATGTTTTGCCATTACTTCTTTTCTAGCCTGAAGAAGTGTGGGAATGACCTTACGTGGAATACCCTTTTGGGCTAGAATTCGGCGTTCAACCGCCAAGCCGTCAAACAAAGCCACGGTAAATCTTGATACACGCACGGCCCCTGCTGTAACAGATCCTCTCGTAGAGGAAGAGGCCAGGGATCTCCTATGAGTAATTCCTGAAGATCTGGATACCAAGCCCTCCGTGGCCAGTCCGGAACAATGAGGATCACCTGAATCCTTGTTCTTCTTATGATCTTTTAGCACCTTTGGTATGAGTGGAAGCGGAGGGAACACATACACCGACTGAAACACCCATGGTGTCACTAGCGCGTCCACAGCTATTGCTTGAGGGTCCCTCGAACTGGAACAATATCTCTGAAGTTTCTTGTTGAGGCGAGACGCCATCATGTCTATTTGAGGAATTCCCCAAAGACTTGTCACTTCTGCAAAGACCTCTTGATGAAGACCCCACTCTCCTGGATGGAGATCGTGTCTGCTGAGGAAGTCTGCTTCCCAGTTGTCCACTCCTGGAATGAAGATTGCTGACAGAGTGCTTGTATGTCTTTCCGCCCAGTGGAAAACTTTTGTGGCCTCTGCCATTGCCGCTCTGCTCTTTGTTCCGCCCTGGCTGTTTATGCGCGCTACTGCTGTTATATTGTCTGACTGGATTAGTACGGGCAGGTTTCGAAGGAGGCGTTCCGCTTGAAGAAGACCGTTGTAAATGGCTCTTAACTCTAGAACATTTATGTGCAGACAAACTTCCTGGCTTGACCATCTTCCCTGGAAGTTTTCCCCCTTTGTGACTGCTCCCCAGCCCCGGAGACTCGGATCCGTGGTCACTAGGATCCAGTCCTGGATCCCGAACCTGCGTCCCTCCAGGAGGTGAGAGCTGTGCAGCCACCACAGGAGAGTCTGGTCTTGGAGGACAGGATTATTTTCCGGTGCATGGAACCTGCCAAATTGAATGGCCCCGTAGGCCGCCACCATCTTTCCCAGCAAACGAGTGTATTGATGGATCGATACTCTCGCCGGTTTCAGAATCTGTTTGACCAAACTCTGGATTTCAGTGCCTTTTCTTCTGCAAGAAACACTCTCTGTAATTCTGTGTCCAGAATCATTCCCAAGAACGACAGCCGTCGGATTCAACTGTGACTTTGGCAAGTTTATGATCCAACCATGTTGTTGTAGAACTGTCAGGGATAGCGTAATCTCCTGCACCAGCTTGTCTTTGGATCTCGCCTTTATCAGATCGTCCAAGTAAGGGATAATTTCCGCCATTACCTTGGTGAAAATCCTCGGAGCCGTGGACAGACCAAACGGCAACGTCTGAAATTGGTAATGACAATCCTGAATAGCAAATGTCAGGTAAGCCTGATGCGGAGGATATATGGGGACGTGTAAGTAAGCATCCTTTATATCGACCGACACCATGAAATCGCCTTCCTCCAGACTGGAGATCACTGCTCGGAGATTCCATCTTGAATTTTAATTTTCTTAGGTAAAGGTTGAGGGACTTTAGGTTCAGAATTGGTCTGACCGAACCGTCCGGCTTCGGGACCACAAACAGGCTGGAATAAAAGCCTTGCCCTTGTTGAGACGGGGGAACTCAGATAATGACCTGATTTAGACACAACTTTTGTATTGCATCGCATACAACCTTCCTGTCTGGAAGAGAAGCTAGTAAGGCCGATTTGAAGAATCGGTGAGGGGGAACCTCTTGAAACTCCAGTTTGTACCCCTGGGACACTATTTCTAAAACCCATGGGTCCAGGGCCGAATGAGCCCAGATTTGACTGAAGAGCTTGAGACGTGCCCCCACCGGTGCGGACTCCCGCAGAGGAGCCCCAGCGTCATGCGGTGGATTTGGCAGAAGCCGGGGAGGACTTCTGCTCCTGGGGACCTGCGACGGCCGGAGATCTTTTACCTTTTCCTCTTCCCCTATTAGCGAGGAAGGAATAACCCCGGCCTTTTTTGTATTTATTTGGCCGAAAGGACTGCATCTGAAATTGGGCTTTCTTTTGCTGTGGAGGAACATAAGGCAAAAATGACGACTTACCCGCGGTAGCCGTAGATACCAACTCAGTGAGACCGTCACCAAACAAGACACTACCTTTATATGGGAGCGACTCCATAGCTTTCTTAGAGTCAGTATCAGCATTCCATTGATGAATCCACAATGCTCGTCTAGCTGAAATTGCCATGGCATTGGCTTTTGATCCCAAAATACCAATATCTCTCGCCGCCTCCTTTAGGTAGGCCGCAGCGTCCCTGATATAACCCAGCGTTAACAGGATGCTATCCCTATCTAGGGTATCTATATCAGATGACAAGTTATCTGCCCATTTTTCAATAGCACTACTCACCCACGCCGATGCAATGGTTGGTCTGAGCAATGTACCTGTGGCGACGTAAATGGATTTTAACGTATTTTCCTGTCTACGATCCGCAGGATCCTTAAGGGCTGCCGTGTCAGGAGACGGTAAAGCCACCTTTTTAGACAACCGTGATAGGGCCTTGTCCACAATGGGGGATGATTCCCACTTTTCTCTATCCCCAGAGGGGAACGGATACGTCACCTGAATCCTTTTGGGAATCAGAAACTTTTTGTCAGGATTTTCCTAATTTTTTTCAAAAAAGGTATTCAGTTCATGAGAGGGCGGAAATGTAACCTCAGGTTTCTTTCCCTTATACATACAGACCCTAGTATCAGGAACAGCAGGGTCCTCAATGATATGTAACACGTCTTTTATTGCCACAATCATGTTCTTTGCCAATTTTGGGTCTAATCTGGCATCAATATAGTCGACACTGGAGTCAGTGTCCGTGTCGGTATCTGTGTCTGCCAACTGAGCAAATTAATGTTTATGTGACCCCGAGGGGGTCTGGACCTGTGATAACACATCCTCAACAGATTTCTTCCATGCCTGGTTCTGAGATTCAGATGTATCCAATCTCTTATTAATAAGAGCCACAGTAGCATTCAACACATTTACCCAATCAGGAGTCGGCGGTGCCGACAGGGTCACTCCCACAGCCGTTTCTGTCCCCAACACAGTCTCCTCCTGGGAAGAGCACTCTGCCTCAGACATGCCGACACACGTGTACCGACACCCACAGACACACTGGGCAAATAGGAGACAGACCCACAGTAAAGCCTGTCAGAGAAACACAGAGGGAGTTTGCCAGCTCACAACCCAGTGCTCAATCCCAGATCTGAAACTTTAATCTAAAGCCCCAGACCAGTAGCGCTTTTATATGTGCACCAAATTATGTGCCCCCCCCCATTTTGCACCCTGTTACTTGTACAGCAGTGTTTGGAGGAGAGGACCAGCGTCTCTGCAGCTTCTGTGAAGAGAAAATGGCGCTGGTGAGAGCTGTGAGGGCTAAGCCCCGCCCCCTTAATGGCGCGCATCAGCCCCGGTATTTTTTTTTATATATTATACTAGCGGGGGTTCGGATTTTGTGCCCAGGCACTATATTCCACTATTGCCAACCTGAAAATGAGGATTTTATGCTGCCCAGGCTCCCCCCCCCACCGCGCCCTGCACCCTGTAGAGCCGCTGTGTGTGTGGGAGCATGGCGCGCAGCGCGATCGCTGTGCGGCACCTCAGAAAGCCGTCACTGAAGTCTTCTATCTTCTTCTACTCATTTGTCTTCTGACTTCTGGCTCTGCAAGGGGGGTGACGGCGGGCTCTGGGAGTGAACCCCTAGGCGTACCTAGTGTTCCAAACCCTCAGGAGCTAATGGTGTCCTGTAGCCAAGAAGCAGAGCCTTTAAACTCAGAAGTAGGTCTGACTTCTCTCCCCTAAGTCCCACGATGCAGGGAGACTGTTGCCAGCAGCCCCCCCTGAAAATAAAAAACCTAACATAAATTATTTTCAGAGAAACTCAGTAGAGCTCCCCTGTGTGTGACAAGTCTCCCTGGGCACAATTCTAAAACTGGAGTCTGGAGGAGGGGCATAGAGGGAGGAGCCAGTTCACACCCCTTAAAAGTCTTAAAGTGCCCATGACTACTGCGGATCCCGTCTATACCCCATGGTTCTTGAAGTGTCCCCAGCATCCTCTAGGACGTATGAGAAAATTAAGTTTTGTGGCCATTCATCATGAAGGTAACACCGGAGATATCACAAATATCTCCTGCTTACCTTTCTCTCTCGAGCTGGCCTGGCAACCCCATACTAATTCATTAAGCTCCAAAAATACAATATTTTCAGAGCTTGACTGCGGGAACATTGCTCCTTCACTCCCGCTGCTTACCTATAGGAAACAGATCCTGCTTGCGATCAGGGATCCTCCTTGATTCCTTCCGCCAATGTCCTTTTTCTTCTGCCAGACGCCAGAGTTTGGTTCACGCAGGCGCACTAGTGCTAAAACTGACGGATTTTTTCACTGCTTTCGATATTTTTGCTCTAGCGCTCATGGCGAACCAGAATGTTAATTATCAGGTGCCATCCGGTGCCCGATAATTAACACGATAAATGTGCCAATCTGACTTACCGTGAGCGCCGTAGCAATTCATCATTTTTCTGGCGCAGAGACAGCTGATGCAAAAATCAGCTGTCTCCGTCAGTGCTAGCACTAGTGCACCTACGAGAACCAGGGTTCATGCCCCCAGCATCTGGCGGAGGAAGGAAAGCAGCGGACGGAACCAGGAGGATCTCTGATCGCAAGCCAGACCTGCTTCCCATAGGTAAGCAGTGGGAGTGAGAAAGCATTCGCCATCTGTAGATGGCGAATGCTCCCGCAGTCATGCTCTGAAAATATTGTATTTTCGGAGCTTGATGAATGAGGGCCCCATACTAGTGTAAGTAAGCAGGAGATAGCTGTGATATCTCCTGCATTACCTTCATGATGAATGGTCCCAATACTTAATTTTTAGAAACGTAGGTGAAAATGTTCATTCTCACCTACTTTTGTAGAATTTAAGTGATGACGAATATGGCCCAGAGCTTGTAACTGATGTGTCACCATGATGCTGTGTGAATCATTGCAGATACTATTCCTGCAAATTCTCGTTTTCATTCCACCTCTGATCATACTTGTGTAGGTCGTAAACATTTTCTTACACAGACAAAATAGATGACCTTTCACAGTTTGTTCTTGAACTACAGAAAGAACTCATCTCATTGCGAGGATGCAATCCTGGTAGAGTTGATAAAAAGTTCCTGAGCTCACTTAAGAGACTCCGCTAACAAGACAAATGGTGACTCCTTTCTTACAATATTCTTCAGCTTTATCCTGCAATCAGTTTTCCGGCAATGAATACAGAAGACTTTCCCCTCCACCTGTGATCACAGGCACACATTTTTACAGTGCATTTCAGACGCCGTCAAACAGAGCACATAACGCTGCACAGGGACGTGAGAACATTTTGAGATCACGCTGCCTAGAATATACATTTAAAAAAAAATAATAATAATCTTCTGTCTTTCTATTCTAGTGCTGCACATTAAAGAGAGAAAGATTAAAGGCACAATGTCAGATATCGTACTCTGGGGCACCACGCATCATACTGATTTGCAGTCACCACTGGTTACGTGGGTAGATTACAATACGGATGCTTGCTAGACTCTAACGTCTTCTCCCTGGTGTGTTTATACCAATTATTTCATTGTGAACAGAGGAAGTACGACAAGTGGTTGAATTTGAAATGCATGAAACGTTAGTGGATTTATTGATAAACTGCCAGGCAAGGGAGGATGGATTTAAGGAACAGAACTTAAGGTGTGTTATTTTTGCATTGTGAATGTTAGAAAGTTTGACATGTTTTGTACACTTAGAATTCTTTTTTTAAAGTTCCGCCATAAAATACCAAAACCACATGTCTGTTAATAAACACAGTAAACCACAAATTTGAAAATAAAACAGTATTATTATTATCAATTATATATATGGCACCACAAGGGTTCTGCAGCACCACAAGTACACAAACAAAAACTGTATGAACAAAACAAGAAAAAAGTGACTTACAGTACAGAACATTGCACATTGTTTAGAAACACTGCTGCACCAGCTGTCATAATACCCACATAGCAGGAGGGTGGCAGAACCCAAGGGGTTAGGTGCCACTGAAGGCAGTGCGGAGGAGATGATTACATAAGTGAGGGAAGCAAAATCACTTGACGGAGGAGGATCCTGCTCGTGAGAGCGAACAGTCTGAGGGGGAGAGGCAGACAGATATTAGAGAACAAGGACATCTTTAACCAACTGAGTCTGGATAGGAAAGACTCAGGTTCATTAGCTCTCAGGGCTCCTGGCTGTTGCCTTTGTGACAATCAGTCACTGGCCTATCTTTTCAGGACAGTCCAGGGCCAGAGCAATCTAGCAAATTCCAGAGGAGCCAATGGCCAGATGGGCCAGTCTGGCTGTGAAAAGGCTTGGCCAATCAGCTCTACATCCTGGCTCCCTGCTCATCCAGCATGCTTTAATTGGGGCATGCAGCAAGGTCATGCCCCCGTGACTCACAGCGCATCCCTGTGATGAATGGCCATGCCCCTTTTCTGTATGCGCAAAGGGACTGCTAGGCCACATTAAAGCCCTAGCCTGTCCATAGGTTTATGCTGTTGGTAATGTGTAACGTACAGCAACTGTTTTCATAGAAGACAGTTAAGAGAAATAGTAAAAAACTGTTTCCTATAACCAGGGCAGGTTTTAGTATTATTGCAGATGTGTCCATAAACATCCTAGTGATATTTGGTGGACCCCCTTTATTGCAGTAAACCTTAGTTACCTTTTATACCAGTAAATAAAGACACGGAGACATGATTTTGGCAGAAAAATTGCTAGCTATTTATTTGACCATAACCATAGCAAAACCTGTAATTGGGAAAAATTTGTTAAGATGCCGAATCAGCCGGCATAATGGTGGCAGAAAAAAGAACGGCTCTATTAAACTATTGGTAAACTTAAATTGGTAAACTGACCGAAACCGTCCAGCACCCTATCAAAACCGGTAATAGGTGTCAACACAACCCCCACAGTGACTTCCCACCGCTCCTGGGTGCCCTGCCGCTGCCTCCCGGATGGGTGGTCGAGCGGCCATTAAGTCGATGGAGGTGAGTGCACCTAAACCATATAACACTGAAACTTACTACCTATAAAAAACCATACAACTACAAACTGCCGTTCTTTTCCGCCTATAAATAGCCAACGAATGAAAACAGCTAAGCAATTAACCACCAATGCACTCCGCGTCAAACAAAACAACCTCTACCCTTAGGGCGGGAGGGCGGGAAGAAAATTCACCAAGCAAAGAGACCTAAAATGGCCACTCCAGCCTATATATACCTTAACCCTCCCCCTTTCCTAAGGCTGTACTACCTCACAGCTAGGTCCACCCCTCACAGGATGTTTAACCCATTCCTCTCCTATGTTAGTCAATTCTCTCTCCTAAACATCCTAGTGATATTTGGTGGACCCCCTTTATTGCAGTAAACCTTAGTTACCTTTTATACCAGTAAATAAAGACACGGAGACATGATTTTGGCAGAAAAATTGCTAGCTATTTATTTGACCCTAACCATAGCAAAACCTGTAATTGGGAAAAATTTGTTAAGATGCCGAATCAGCCGGCATAATGGTGGCAGAAAAAAGAACGGCTCTATTAAACTATTGGTAAACTTAAATTGGTAAACTGACCGAAACCGTCCAGCACCCTATCAAAACCGGTAATAGGTGTCAACACAACCCCCACAGTGACTTCCCACCGCTCCTGGGTGCCCTGCCGCTGCCTCCCGGATGGGTGGTCGAGCGGCCATTAAGTCGATGGAGGTGAGTGCACCTAAACCATATAACACTGAAACTTACTACCTATAAAAAACCATACAACTACAAACTGCCGTTCTTTTCCGCCAACAGCGAAGGACTCCATCCCAGAGTCCTCGCACCGCCACCATAAACTACCCTAACTCCTGCAACACTAGGAACAGATCCTCCAGGAAAAACATCATCCCCTCATTGGATAGATGTACACCATCAGGCCGAAAAAGGTGTTTGTCTCGGAACCGAATCCTAGGGTGGCGAACGACTTTACCGCCGTGGGCCAAGACCCACTTCGCCACCGCCCCATTCACCTTTATCCTGGCCTCATCTATTACGCGTCCGTCCTCCACACCTCGCCAACTCAACCTTGGCACCATCAGGGAAAATACCAATATACAATTGGTCCATGCTGCGGCCACCTTTGCCAGATCTTGTATCATGGCCCACCGTAGCTCCAAGGAAGTCCTCTTCCCTAGGTCGTTGCCACCTAAGTGGACAATCAAAACCTTGGGAACTCCATGCTTCCTGGCCTGACTGACCAGTCTACTCAAAAGATCTGTCCACATCATACCTCGCCAACCAAGCCATCTGATTCCCTGACCTCTAGGAAACCTCTGAGAAGTATCAGAGGCCAAAAACCTTGCTGCCCAGAAGACATACGAGTGGCCGACCACCCAAACGGACAAGCCATCAGCGAAACAACCTGAATGGAAGGAAAAAGGGGTAAAATGTGTTACTATAATCCTACGCCATAGCATGTATTATGTTAACCTGAAGGATCTGCCAAAAGAAAAATTTTTTTATTGCTTCCTAATGTCGCAGCAGTCACGGCCTAGCCGATCTCCCGAGCTCCTAGCCAATTTGAAGTAAAAGCATTAAGACATTAAGGGAAAGGCAAAAGAAACAAAACGAAATTAAAAGGGGGGGGGGGTATAAAAAAGGGGTAAAACATGAAATAACTCAGCTGGAGGTGAAAGCATAAAAACCTGCTGAGGGACTTTGATAAGAACAGATTAGCCGAATTAATGATTAGAATTCAGTCCGTCAAGTCAGGTAAAAATCGCAAAATAACTCCAGACCCCCACTGCCGGCTCACGCCCGCAGCGGCAAGTGGCTAATCCCTGAGTAGGATCACACACGGGTAAACGAACCAACACACAGTGAACATAACAAATGCATAAACACCAAGCAAACATTATCGTACTCTAACTTCTTGATGCAAGCTACGCTTAAGCAAGGTATCTCAGGCGACGGGGCGAATGTACCGCTTATAACAGGACGACTTCCATCGTCCCACCGCCTGGATCTGGGCTCCCGAAAAACCCGCGGCCGCTGCCGCCGTAGCAGCCCCAATGCGGAAGGAGTGTGTACCGAAGTGGGAGGGGGAAAGGCCCAAGCTCGTCAGACAGCGACCCATCATCCACTGAAATTGGAACTTAGTTACTGGCCGCCCGTCATAGTGCAGCAACCACGACCCCCGACAGTCGGGCCTCACTGCCTCATATTGTACTGCCAACCGTACTGGGCATATGCTCTCCTCAAGTGCCGGAACCAGGGTGACCCATCGGCCCTTCCCCACCTGGTCCGTCTTAGAGCGTCGCATTCTGCACAGCAAGGACCTCCCACTCACCACTACGTCCTCTACCAGCATGCGCGAATCAGTTTGCTTAGAAGGCGCTACCAACTCCGATATCCTAAAGGCGCCGTGGTAAGCCATAGAGAACGCCAATCTAAAAAGCAGCGATTCGAACATAGATGCTGCGATGGCTCCAACCGACCCAATGATGCCTGGCAGCAACGCCGCATCAATGGGCCGCCTTCTGTCAGGTGGCGTAGGCGCCACGCGCGCCCATCCTTTCATAGCCTTAAGCAGAATCTCACTTTTCGTCAAATCGGGAACACCCTTAATTCTGCAGAAGAACGCAATGCCAGCCAAGTACCGGGACACCACCGCTCTAGACCTACCCGAAACATAAAGCTGCCAAATAAAAGAAAGCATCATCCGATGCCCGCTCTTACCTCGTTGCTTCCGTCCTCTAGCAAATTCTTCCCATTCGCTCCAGGCCTGCTTGTAAGCCTTAAGCGTGGATGGCGCTACCGAACGCAGTGCTAGACCTTCCAGTCCGGCTTGATGACCTGCCAGACATAACCGGGACAATGAAAACCTTGTTCCTCGGCTTCAGGAGCCAACCAGTAAAACCTCTCCCATTGCCCTCGTGATAGCGCGTCAGCGACCCCATTCTCTAAACCCGGTACGTGCTGTGCCCGAAACCACACGTTCCTGCGCAGGCAAGTAAGCAGCAACTGCCCTAGCACCCGAAGCACTACCAGCGATTTTGCCCTCTGGTTGTTAATCGCGTGCACTACGCCCAGATTGTCGCATCTGAACAGGATGCGGCGATGCGCTAACCGCTCGCCCCAGATTTCCAGCGCAACCATGATGGGAAAGAGTTCCAGGAGCAGAAGGTCCTTAGTCAAACCCGCCTGGTGCCAGCCCGCCGGCCATGATGCCGCGCACCAAGATCCCTCAAGATAGCAACCAAAACCGGAGGCTCCTGCCGCGTCGGTGAAAAGCTGCAATCTGGCGCTGTCGACCGTTGGTGCCTGCCATATGCGCACACCGTTGAAATCCTCCAGGAACGAGGCCCATACAGCCAGATCCCTTTTTAACTCAGCGGGCAAGCGTACAAAGTGGTGCGGCCTGGCACACCCCACGGTCGCTCTTTCTAACTTCCGGCAGAAAACCCTGCCCATCGGGATGACCCGACAAGCAAAGTTAAACATGCCCAGCAAGGATTGCGCCTGCCGCAGCTTAACCTTGCGCGAACCCATGAATTGGCCAATGGCTTCGCGAAGCTTAGCCACTTTGTCCAAAGGAAGGCGACACTCGCCTGCCACCGTGTCGATCTCGATTCCCAGAAATGAGAGGCAAGAGACCGGTCCCTCCGTTTTGTCCTCGGCCACGGGCACTCCGAAGTGACAAAACAAAGCTCGTATACTGAAAAGCAAGTTGCCGCACCGTGGCGAATCCGCCGGCCCCGTACAAAGGAAATCGTCGAGGTAGTGGGCAACCCCGTGCCCACCCGACGAAGACTCCACGCACCAATGCAGGAAGGTGCTAAAACGTTCAAAATACGAGCATGAAACAGAACATCCCATCGGCAAACATTTGTCAATGAAATATTCCGATCCAATCCGGAAACCCATAAAACGGAATGAGTCCGGGTGGAGGGGTAGCAACCGAAAAGCGGATTCGACGTCAATCTTTGCCATGAGGGCCCCAGCGCCGTAGCTGCGGACCAAATTAAGCGCCTCGTCAAACGACTGATACACTACCGAGCAATGACCCGGATGTATAGCGTCGTTGACCGAGGACCCCGCTGGGTAGGAAAGGTGTTGGATCAGTCGGAAGGAACCGGGTGTTTTCTTGGGGACCACCCCCACCGGGGAGATGACGAGATCCGCCACTGGGGGTGTTGCAAACGGCCCCTCCATCCTGCCCAGCCTGACCTCCTTATCGACTTTTTCCCGCAACACTAAAGGCAAGGCCCGAGCAGACTGGAGGTTCCTCTGCGCCCGAACTGTAACATCGCTCGCAACAGGCAAGCGGAAACCAAAATTAAAACCTGCATATAAAAACCTGGCATCCTCCCTATTCGGATACCAATCCAACCATTTACGCATAGCCTTTAACCTAATTGGCGTTGGCGCCCTGTGGAGCGCCCCCCGCCGGGTGCCCCTCTCGAGTAGGATTGCTTAGGACGGGGACCCTGCCGAGTATTCTTGAAGCAGGAGGAGGCAGGGTGGGAACCCCCGCAATGGAGGCAAGCGTGACGGAACCGACACTGCTTGCCGTAGGAACATGCAGCGTTGTTAAACGCGAAACATAATCCTTTCGTTGCGGGCTGTTTCCGAGCCCGGACGGCCGACCTACCTGGCTTGGCCGACCCGCCGTCCGCGCCGGGCGCATGGGCGGACGGCCCAGCACGGTGTCCGTCCGCCCCTGCGCTCCGGGGCTCCTTGGCCTGCTGCGAGGCCCTGGTGACCTTAAGCCATACCTCCACGTCCTTGAAACCGAAGTCCATAACGTACAACCCGTCCTGCTTCTCTCTGAATTCCTCATCATACCTACGCCATTCGTCACCCGCCGACGTGCGTTGCATATCGTGCACGAGATGCAGGTACCGAATGACATTCATATGTTCGTCTGGCCTGTCTTCAAGGTAGCAAGCCGCGAAAACCCAAAACCCCGCCAGCCAGTTATCAAACGTGCGGAACGCCTCGGCCCCTATGCCCTTCTTAGCGGTTGCCGCCTTAAACTCTTTTTTAGCGTCTTTAGTCAAGACGAAGACATCTACGTAGTCCCCCCTGCGAATCCTCTTGCTGCAGCTATCCCTAAGCCCCCGCATGACAGCGGTATATTCGCAGCGGACCACGCCTGGTAAGTCACGTCGCTTCCTGGCCTTGCGAGATTCTTTGCTAAGCCGCCTTCGCCTCTTACGCCTCTCCTGTTGCCCAGCCGCCTTCTTGGCGTATTTAATCGCCCTTTTCTTCGCCTTTGTCGCACTACTGACGTCGGACTTTGCCGAAGAAAGGGAAGAGGAGGAAGCAGAGGAAGAAGAGGAAGAGGAGGAGGAAGGGGAAGAGCAGCGCGAACCCGAGGGCGTACTAGTAACCGACCCCAATTGCTCCGCCTCACCTGAAGCCGTAGATTGGTCAGATCCAGACTCCTCAGTCGCGACATATGTAACATCCTCGTCCTCCGATTCCGACACCCTTGCATCCGCTCGAACATCTGTGGGCAGAAGAGGGGGAGGGGACCCGGACAACAAAAATGGCGTGCGCCCAGCCCGACCTAAGGCCGGCGTGCGAGGTGACTGCAAACTCTCGTCCTGCCTTGGCTGTAAATGCAGCTGTGCTGCGGCCGCCCCCAGCTCCCGGCACGCGCGTGCAACCCTCTGGGCGGCTGAAAAGGCACCCGCGCCCGAGCCGCCCGCCCCCCCCTGGACCCGCCCTCGAGCTCCGGGGCCGCCGCAAACGCCCCGGGCGGTTCAGCGTGACCCTGTAACGCCGCGTCGTCGCCTGATGACTGCCTTGCCGGGGGCACGCGGCGATTAGAGCCACCGCTGGGCATAGGCAACCCAGACCCATCTGGACCGCGGCCAGGTCGGCCCCGGGGGGGGGAGCAAATAATGCCAGGGTCTCTAAAACCGGATATACTTCCGTACCCAACCCGCCCCCGTCCCCCTGGAGTGATGCCTGACCTCTGCTCTAACCCCTCACTGAGGCCCAACCCCCGGTGGACGGAGCCAGCACCTCCAGCAGGGATGGCCCCGCGCCGTGAGGAAATAAGTGCCCGTGGTACTGGGTCCCCAGCACCACTGTTATAAATCACCCCAATACCTGGTTGATCCCTGCCAGGCCTCCTCCCCCCCCTCGACGCGCCGGACTCCGGCCGTAACGAAGAGGGCTGGGGGGACACGGAGGGCTGTGGCGCCGCTGCGCGCACTCGTGCGCGAGAGACGCCGCCGGAGCCTTGTGTGGGCGTGCGCGCACGCTGTGCGCGCGCCCCACCACTTGCTGCCTGGGCGCCCACAGCTGCGGTCTCACCCAATGCACCCGCCGGCAGGCCCCGGCTCCTGGTCGATCGCGCGCTGGGCACCGCAACAGGCCCAGCCCGGATCGTAGCGTTCTCCCGCCCGGTTCCCGCCCCCCGCCTGAGGCCTCTACCCGGCCCCGGCAAGAGAGCGGGTGCGGGAGCTACCGGAGCGGATGCCGAAAGGCGCCCGGCAGGGCGCGCCGACGCGCGCCCGCGGGCGCCCGTGTACCCGGCACCCCTGGCCGACCCCGGAGGTGAGGGCTGTTGGTCGCCCCACTCCTTGCGGCCAGACTGCCCAGCCGCCCCGGACCGCCGAGCGCGCCCTCTCGTAGAGGGGGACCCGTCCATCTCTCCAGCGGAGCGGGTTCTACGCTCCGTACCACTCGTTCTCAGAGGTGCCCCAGGGGAAGAAATGGCCACATCGGAGCCGGACACCCCTGCCCCGGGGCCAGCCTCACCAGACAGGTAACGGGCTGGGGCGCCAGCGGACCGGCGTGGGCGGCTGGAGGCCATGCTATACAATTAAATAAACTTTTTAAAGTGTAGAAACTGAAAGGGTGAAAAATCTGCAAAGCAGAACTCACCCAAGAAAATTCACCAAGCAAAGAGACCTAAAATGGCCACTCCAGCCTATATATACCTTAACCCTCCCCCTTTCCTAAGGCTGTACTACCTCACAGCTAGGTCCACCCCTCACAGGATGTTTAACCCATTCCTCTCCTATGTTAGTCAATTCTCTCTCCTTATGTCAGAAATAAAGCTGTTTGAGAATTATATTAATACTGTATTGGGGGAATAGAGGAAGCATGTTTCAGAACAAATCTACATTCATTTGATGAGCATTTCATAAGGGAAGAATTAGCTAAAGGAAGCTTTTAAAAAAAAAAAAAAAAAAATTGCTTTAAGCCTACTAATTTGTCCCCAAATGCAGTCTTCTAGTTCATCTGATTTTATGGCTACAAAATGACTGTACAGGGTAATTCTAAAGTCGCAGTACACCCTTTTGTTTCAAAACTGTGCAGGAAATGGGAAAACTGAATACTCCAGTAAGGTATGGGTGAGGTGGGCTATCTTTTAAGGTATGTACCGAAGTTGGGCGCCATCTTGATATCGTCAATCTTGAATCTAAGTCAGTTTTTTTCAAATGGAAAGAGGATCATGTAACATGTCAAACAACATACGAATTTGCTGAAAAGTTTATTTCTGTAAATAGATTTGAAATAGCAGTTATGGTTCAAAAGTTACAACACTTCTTTTGTTGCAGGTAACTGAAGATGGCTTTGACAAAAGAGGAGAGAAGTTAGGTAATTTTGATGTCTGGAGAACGAAGTTTCTGTGTCATAGCTGCAGATTTTAACAACCGGCACCCAGAAAGACCTCCAATTTCACATAACACTGTCAGGTGCCTAATTTCCAAATTCCGAGAAACTGGGACTGTGGCTAACAAGTCATAGAGCGGTCGTTCAAAAAGTGCTACTGACGAGACAACCTCAACAATGGTTTTGGCATCCTTCGTGAAGAGCCAAAACCATTGAAACCATTGTTATGTGAAATTGGAAATTCTGATGTTGTTTGGCGTTACATGACCCCCTTTCCGTTTGAAAAAAACTGACTTAGATTCAAGATGGCCGATAACAAGATGACGCCCATGTTCGGTACATACCCTAAAAGATAGCCCACCTCACCCATACCTTACTGGAGTATTCAGTTTCCCATTTCCTGCACAGTTTTTGAAACAAAAGGTTGTACTGCTGCTTTTGAATCACCCAGTATATTTACTGTCGTTTTGTTACAAGCACACTATTTTTTCCCCTTTAAAGAATGTTATAGTACATAAAACAAAACATTGCAGTCATCAAATGAGAGTAAGCAGAAGCATGTAAAAGGAGCATGGGGATGAATTACAGCCCTGGCGTTTATTTTGAAAGGAGGCGTGGCATCGCGGCACACCCCCGCATGTCTGTATGCTGGTCGGCTGAGCAGAGTGCTTGGAGTTTGCGCTGCTCGGCCAGATCCTGTCTTTATGTGCCAGGCGGCTGAGCAGAGCACTGGGAAGCCAGCTCGTCTCTGTGTGGCCGGCCCGGCCCATCAGACCATTGGCCTTTCTGGAATTTGCCAGAAGTGCCAGATGCGTAGTTTGGCCCTGTACAATAACAATACAAATGGAAGAAAAAGAGAAAGGGGGTTGGTGAAGTCTCCAGTTTGGCATGAGTGGCCTGCAATGTCCCCCAAAAAATATACCAATAGCAAAATGATCCATTCAATACAGTCAGTGTATAATATAAAGGAAAGGGGATTTGGAAAGGATCAGTTAAGAAGGGGGGTGTGGATACAACAGCTCTAAGTGCACTCAAAGTGGAAACAAATTAAAAATAAGCCTTTAATATTAGGAAAGGGAGTGCATGAAGGAGCAGGGTGAATATTTTTTCTTTCATCAAATCCTTAATTTTTTTACATCTTATGCTTATTTGTTTGCTGTGTCTTTGGTGTTTGATTTACAACTGTCTGCTTGGGATCTCAAAGCTTTGGGATGTGCTGCAGCCGAATAGTGGTTCTTTGGCGTTCCAGTCCTTGTTTTGCACGACAAAATCATGAATAAAAACATAGCAGACCTGCTATATTCAGAAAGATCTCCACAGTAGACAAATCAGCGGGAACATGCAGCAGGTGCAATGTTCCCGGGGGATAGGGGCCTTCAAGGAGACTTCACAGGGTCGAAGGGAAAGAGGTGTGAAGTATTCCTACCTGTATGCTAATTATATGTAATCAAAATTGAACAGTATATACTTCAGTGAACCTTCTTCCTACCTGTTTCGCTATATCCTATTCTACTGGGGATAAAGGGCTTATGTTGGAGCAGTGAGGAGATGTAAGGATCCTACATGTAGAGAATGGGAAGCGTTTACTTGCTCTAGTGGAAAGGTGGTTACTGAACTGGACAGACAATATAGAAGATATGAAGTGTTTGAATAATGTCTGTTAAAGGATGTGAGTGGATATCTACTAGCTTCTTATTGCAGAATAAATAGTGGGTTATGTAAGAATATAATGGCAACAATTATAAATAAAACCAAATATGAGAGTTCTTTACATATGATACATTTGCAGTGCAGGTATAATATAAGGCATTTAAGGGATAACACACCTCCCAACATTCCTGCCTCTTTATTCGGGACACTGTGTGAACTGTAGGCACACGGGTGCCCAAAAAGGGGCTAGAGCCCTGCAGCACCCACGTTTGTGTCGCTATGGAGGCGTGCCCAGCACTCTCCGAGATGCTGGGCTACCCCCAGGCTCTTCCTGCAATGTGAATAGATGGCAGCGCAGTGGGATTCTGAGCACTAGGGTCACTGGGAGACCCTAGCTCTATACCAGAGTCCAGTGCACATGCGCAGGTCTCAGAGGATATGGCACGGCGGCCATTTTCCTGGTGATTTCCGGGTGCCGCTCATTGTGTTGATCAGAATTAGGTCGACCCCGACATTCAGAAGGTCAACAGGGTCAAAAGGTCTTCGAGTTCAAAAGGTCGACCATTTGAACCGGCTGACCTGTTGTACCTGCCGACCATAGGCACTGTTGACCTTTTACATGTTGATCACTTGACCTTTTGTACCTGATGACCTAATGCATGTCAATCACATGGGGTACTGGCTGTGGACCTATTTGCCAATATATCCCATTGCCAATATATCAGTGCGGGCTCCTCTTGGCCTCCACACTAACCTGAAGCAAAGCTTTCCACCACTTGATACATAGGACAGGTGCAGTTTCTATGGCGGGCTATGAGGATGCTGTAACCACGGGGGGAAAAGAGGAACCACAAGACAAATTGGTGGTTTCTCTGTATTATCCCCCTTTATAAATAGGAGGAAGCAACGACGTCGACAACTCCCTTTTTTCAGCAAAAAAAAAAAAAAAAAAAGCCAGAGAAAAGCATTCATTACCTTCCCTGTATGTGTACTTTACTATAAAATATTCAGTGTTTACAGGCGGCCCATTAAACTGATACTTCAAGTTGATTCAATATAAAAGATATATTGCAGCAGTCATAAATACAGAGATTTTACACTGAATAAGATGCCTCAGGGGCATGGATCTCTGTGATCATAAAATGTCTATTTCACCATTCACATATCTCAGTGCATATTAGTATATATGTCTGCCCTTATTCTTTATATTTTTTGACAAGTTAAATTCTTCTCTGGTGGTGTTTTGCTTTATTTGTGCATTTCTCAGTGAAAATCTTACCTTGCATTGTATTTCTTAAAGGGATTGTCTACATTTCTCCCAGCTTCTGGCCACTATTTGCTATACAGGGGGCGGGAAGTGGGGCAGTATATGGCGGTATGACATAATGCCACCTCCCGTTCCCCTCTCAGAGCACAGCGGCACTGGCTGTAGGTGTTGGGACTGTAACTAGGGCTGTGTGAGCGATGCATCCACGGTTCCGGTATGAATGGTTGACCATGTTATGGTCGACAGTCATTAGGTCGACCACTATTGGTCGACATTGACATGGTCGACATGGACACATGGTCGACACATGAAAATGGTCGACACATGAAAGGTCGACACATGAAAAGGTCAACATGAGTTTTTTAACTTTTTTTGGTGTCATTTTTTGCGTAAAGTGACTGGGAACCCCAATTAGTGCACCGCGTCCCCTCGCATGGCTCGCTTCGCTTGCCATGCTTCGGGCATGGTGCCTTCGCTCCGCTACCGCTCGGCACAGATTACCGTTCCAATCGTAGTCCACGTGGATCGTAAAGTATGGAAAAGTTCCCCAAAAGAAAAAAAAGTTTTAAAAAAACTCATGTCGACCTTTTCATGTGTCGACCATTTTCATGTGTCGACCATGTGTCCATATCGACCATGTCAATGTCGACCAATAGTGGTCGACCTAATGACTGTCGACCATAACATGGTCGACCATGTGAACGGATACCTCCATCCACAGCCTCTGCATCTGGCTATAAGACATGCACACTACAGCTCTTACAGACCCACGGAGGATCCCCGGACCAAGTCTCCTCTTCCTGAGGACAAATCAGATCTGCTTCCCGCAGTGTCTAATAATTTGGCATATTGGGTTGTTTAGTGGTAATAAGAGTGTCCTAGAGGGCAGAGGTAATGCCCTATAACAGTGGGCTATGGAGACTTGTACTTCTTAACAACTTTGTCCCATACTTGCCTACTTTTGAAAAAACATTTTAGGGAGATTGTGAAAGTAACACCTACTGTATCAGAGAGGACGTACACTGCTACATCTGAGAGGCGTGTCATCAAAATTGCTTACATCCAACCGTAAATGAGCCCCAAAGTTAATATACTGTATACACATATACTGCAAGTGGTCATGAAAAACCTTATTTAAAATGCATGTAGCCATAGGGATCAGGCAGATGTATTAACCTGGAGAAGACATAAGGAAGTAATAAACCAGTGATAAATGCAAGGTGATAAACACACCAGCCAATCAGCTCCCACATGTAAATTAACAGTTAGGAGCTGACTTGTCTGATGCATTATCACCTTGCACTTAACACTGCTTTATCACTGGTTTATCACTTCTTTATGCCTTCTACAGGTTAATACATCTACCCCATTGTGCCTTATAACCAATACAGGGAAATGGCACTGATGAGCCCATATCTCTGATTCATTGTTCCCCCCAAGAACGTAACAGCTACATAATGGGGGTAAGGTACAATGAGGGAGATTGCTGGACTATTCAGGGAGACAGGGAGATTGCTTATATTTCAGGGAGTCTCCTGCAGAGTGAGGGTGGGTAGGCAACTATGCTTTGTCCCTGACTTGTTTGGAGAGCTCCTTGGTCTTCATGATGTGATGCCTCTTGCTTAGTGATGTTGCAGCCTCTGGGGCCTTTCAGAAAAGGTGTGATTATACTGATAGATCATGTGACACTTAGGCAGGGCCGGTGCAAGGTTTCTCGGCACCCTAGGCAAAACTTCACACACACACACACCCTCCCCCTTCCCAACACACACACCCTAGAGCGGGTTGGGAAAGGTATCCCGGCGCCTAGGATGCTGGGGGTCAGAAGAATGATAGCTGCATCCTGACGCTCAGTATCCCAACAACTCGTGGGAAAGTATGCTAACCCTCCCTTCTTGCAGTCTAATCCTAACCATCCCCCCCCCCCCCCCCCCCCCCCCCCCCAATGCAACCTAACCCTCCCCTCCTGCAGCCTACCCCCAACCCTCATGCCAGAGTGTTAGAGACAGAGCGGCCTGGGGGGTATAGGACACCCTGCTCCCCAGTCCAGGCCACTTCTTGCTGTAGGGGAAGGAATGTGGTGTTCGGAGCTGCTACTGAATCTGCCTATGCCCTCACCAACTCCAGACCACTAGCGATCTAGTATGCATGCAGGGAACTTCTGTAACTAACAGAGTGTGAGGTACATATAGCAATACAGGTACTGGTTGTTTCCCAATAAGCCCTATGGTACACATCCACTCACACTGACAAGCACACACACTGCACTGAGGCACACACACACACACACACACACACACACACACACACACACACACACTCTCATACTGAGACACACACACTCACAATGAGGCACACACACACACACACACACACACACACACACACACACACACACACCCACACACACCCACACACACAAACACACTGACACTTACACTAAGGCACACACACACTGACACTTACACTAAGGCACACACACACTGACACACTGAGGCGCACACACACACTCATACTGAGAAACGCACTGTCACTCACACTGAGGCCCACACACACTGTCACACTGAGGTACACACACACACACACACACACACACACACACACACACACACACTCAAACTGAGGCACACACACACACTCATACTGAGAAACACACTGACACTCATAGTGAGGCACATACACACTCGTACTGAGATACACACATTGACACTCACACTGAGGCACATACATTCACACTGAGACACACACACTACCACAGCAGTTAGGGAGGCAACATGTGGGAGCCCAATTGCGGTGGGGTGGGGTGGGGTGGGGGAGCTAGTAACAAGATGCAGGAGGGGGAGGGGATGCCACATGTGGGAGCCCAATTGTGGGGGGGGGGGAGGAGGAACCTAGTAACAAGATGCAGGAGGGGGGGGGGCAGCGGGAGCCCAATAGCCATGGGGGGAGCTGGGGGACTTGGGGAGGCAGCAGCAGGTACCATTCGGTGAGTGCCAGTGGTGATCAGGTGTGGGAGCCAGTCGCGGGATCGCATGGAGAGGGGGGAGTGCGGATAACAAGTTGCAGCTGATCGTAGGTGGGGGGGGGGGGGGCGGCGGCGCCGGAGCGGGTAACGATGCGGCAGTGGAGTGGACCAGGCCAGCAGGTGACTGCTTCCTGAGCCCAAATGCAGGGGGGGGGGGGGGAACGGAGCGGGCATCATCATGACGCGGGAGACAATCGCGGGGCGAGCGGCAGTGATAGCTCATAATGATAATGTGGGACTCCGGACTCGGGAGCAATTGCGGCAGCAGCCTGAATAGAACATTCCACTATGCGGGGCGGCACCGCGGCAGTACGTATATCTATGCCAGGTGCTGCTATCGCAGAGGTGGGGGGGCGGCACGGCAGAAAAAGGGACTCACACAGTCAGTCACTCACTCACGTTGAAGACAGACAGACTTGGTGGGCGCCCACGAGCTGCTCCTCTGTCTCTTAAAGAATAGGAGGAGATTGGCTGAGCTGAGGCGAGGCAGATGATAAAGAAAGCGTTCTCTTTCATTCACTGTGCGGTTCCGCCCTCCAGTGGTCGCCGCCCATAAGCAGCTGCCTAAAGCTGCCTAGTGGTAGCGCCGGCCCTGCACTTAGGGGGGGAATTCAAATGTTTGAAAAGTAGGTTGGGTGTCTGTTTTTTCCTATTAGATGTGAAAAAAACAGACACCCAACTGACTTTGCAAACATTTGAATTCCCCCCTTAGATTGCACACAGGTAGACTTCATTTCACTAATTATGTGACTTCTGAAGGTAATTGGTTGCACCAGAACTTTTGAGGGGCTTCATAGCAAAGGGGGTGAATACATATGCACATGCCAATTTTCAAATTATTTATAAAAAATATTTTTTAGATAAATTTTTCTCATTTCACTTCACCAACTTAGACTATTTTGTGCAGATCCATCACATAAAATTCAGATAAAAAAATATAAAATTCAATTACACTTTGTAATGTAACAAAAAAAGGTAAATAGCCAAGGGGGAGAGGGGGGGGGGGGGGGGGTTTGGGGGTGAATACTGGAAATGCCCTGCTTAAACCAAACAAAACCACAGTTGTTGCCAGCGCTTGACCTTCGACTGCAGTTGTATGCGCCTCTAGCATTGGTTATTAGTTCATAGGGGGTAATTCCAAGTTGATCTCAGCAGGAATTTTTTTAGCAGTTGGGCAAAACCATGGCCATCATTCCGAGTTGTTCGCTCGCAAGCTGCTTTTAGCAGCATTGCACACGCTAAGCCGCCGCCTACTGGGAGTGAATCTTAGCTTAGCAAAATTGCGAACGAAAGATTCTCTAAATTGCGATTAGAAATTTCTTTGCAGTTTCTGAGTAGCTCGAGACTTACTCTGCCACTGCGATCAGTTCAGGCAGTTTCGTTCCTGGTTTGACGTCACAAACACACCCAGCGTTCACCCAGACACTCCCCCGTTTCTCCAGCCACTCCCGCGTTTTTCCCAGAAACGGCAGCGTTTTTTCACACACTCCCATAAAACGGCCAGTTTACGCCCAGAAACACCCACTTCCTGTCAATCACATTACGATCACCAAAACGAAGAAAAAACCTCGTAATGCCGTGAGTAAAAAACCAAACTTCTTAGCAAATTTACTTGGCGCAGTCGCAGTGCGAACATTGCGCATGCGCAATTAGCGGAAAATCGCTGCGATGCGAAGAAAATTACCGAGCGAACAACTCGGAATGACCACCCATGTGCACTGCAGGGAAGGCAGATTTAACATGTGCAGAGAGAGTTAGATTTGGGTGTGGTGTGTTCAATCTGCAATCTAATTTGCAGTGTAAAAATAAAGCAGCCAGTATTTACCCTGCACAGAAATAAAATAACCCACCCAAATCTAACTCTTTCTGCACATGTTCTATCTGCCCCCCTGCAGTGCACATGGGTGGTCATTCCGAGTTGTTCGCTCGCAAGCTGCTTTTAGCAGCTTTGCACACGCTAAGCCGCCGCCTACTGGGAGTGAATCTTAGCTTATCAAAATGGCGAACGAAAGATTCGCAATATTGCGAAAAGACTTCTCTGTGCAGTTTCTGAGTAGCTCGAGACTTACTCTGCCAGTGCGATCAGTTCAGTGCTTGTCGTTCCTGGTTTGACGTCACAAACACACCCAGCGTTCGCCCAGACACTCCTCCGTTTCTCCAGCCACTCCCGCGTTTTTCCCAGAAACGGTAGCGTTTTTTCACACACTCCCATAAAACGTCCAGTTTCCGCCCAGAAACACCCACTTCCTGTCAATCACATTACGATCACCAGAACGAAGAAAAAACCTCGTAATGCCGTGAGTAAAATTCCTAACTGCATAGCAAATTTACTTGGCGCAGTCGCACTGTGGACATTGCGCATGCGCATTAGCGACTAATCGCTCCGTTGCGTGAAAAAAATAACGAGCGAACAACTCGGAATGACCCCCATAGTTTTGCCCAATTGCTATCAAAAATCCTGCTGCGATCAACTTGGAATTACCCCCATAGTTGGATCAAAACATTTACTCTAACAACCTGGTGTTAAAGTTACCCGATGTTTTACAGGTCCTGCACTGACCTCTATGCTGCAAGAACCAATAAAATGCTCTAATAACATGCACTATCCTCCCAGGTATAGATTTTTCTAGAGGAAGAGGTATCCACCATGCGAGGATTGGTGGAGAGGAACCCCCAATGTCTGCATATATACTTGATTCCAATGTGATTAGATCTATATTCTCTAGTAAAGTTACTATGGGGTATATTCAATGAAGGTCGAAACTGCCGTCTTGTCGAAACGACGGCAGTTTTCGACTTTTTCAGGTCGGAAGGGGTTCCGATTTATTCAGTCCCCAGCATTTTTATTCGATAAGTCGTGAATTCGACTTGTCGAATAGTACATAAATCGGCGGTTCATCTGCCGATTCACGTGCTTCTGAGGGAAATGGGGCCAAATTCGACAGGTTTTGGCCCCGTTTCCGACCATCTCAGTTCGACATAAAAAAAAGTCGAACTGAGATGAGGGACCAGAGAGGAGGAGAGGGGGGAGATCCGCGGGCAGACGGGGGAGAGCAGCGCCACAGCACAGCACTGCAGGAGGATGTGGCACGGCCGCCGCTCACGGCAGCGTCCACCCAGCTCCAGCAAGTGAGGTCCCGCTTGCTGGAGCTGGGTGGACGCTGCCGTGAGGTCTGGCGGCTGTGCCACATCCTTCTGCAGCATTGCTGTCCCCCGTCTGCCCGTGGCTCTCCCCCCTCTCCGGTCCCTCATCTCAATTCGACTTTTTTAAAGTCGAATTGAGATGGGCATTGAATAGCCCTTGTCGGATCCATTCCACCAAATGCATGTCGGAATGGATTGTACCTCAATTGAACATACCCCTATATTTGATAAGATAACCAAAGGGGCCGATTCAGACCTGATAGCTGGGCAGCGATCAGGTCTGCACTGCGCATGCGTATGCACCGCATTGCGCAGGCATGACGGACCGCAGCAACGGGGATCTCCGGTCAGCAACGGGATGGTGCGAAAATTCCGAACACACTGGCGATCGCAAGGAGATTGACAGGAAGATGGTGTTTGTGGGTGGCAGCTGACCATTTCTAGGGAGTCTCTGGAAAACCGCAGGAGGGACCCGGCATTTTGTGGGAGGATTTCTGACGTCAGCTCCAGCCCCGATCATCGCAGCAGCAGAGTAAGTCCTGGGCTGTGCAGCTCTCCAGCACAAGCGAATTTACAAAAAAAAATATGTGAAAAAATACCACAGTGTGCCCTGTGAGATCACAGGGCAGCACTGCGATAGGGAGGCATTTGCCCAGCTTTCTCTGCCCCTGGCGAGACACAGCTCCAGTGATCAGCTCTGTGTGTCTGATGGACACACAAGCTGATCACAGTGTAAAAAGAAAAACAAAAAACAAAACCATACTCACATGTCCAGGGAGCCGGTGTCCACTGCTCCGCTGAGTGCTGCCGGGCGCCAGGACCCCCATGTGCTGCAATGTGACCCCGTTGCAGTAAAGTGACGCTGCAAAGCGGCAGCGCACTTTACAGCACGGGAGGTCACGGCAGCACACGGGATCCGGCGCCCGACAGCCCAGCAGGAGCAGCGCGGACCGGCTCCCTGGACTGGTAAGTATATTGATCTGCTTGGGGGGGAGGGTCCGCTGCGTGCGAAGGTAGTCACAATGGGAGGATGGGGGGGGTCGACCGGGCGGCGTGCATGTGCAGCAGGACATCGGGGTATTTTTTCCGAGCTCTGTCCCTGCATGCGATAATTCATACATCCCTGCAATGTAATCAATTATCGCAGTGCGAGTTAGGGCAATTTTATCACCTGTCATCCGCATCCTGGATGCGGATGGTGATAAATAGGCCCCTTAGACTGGACACATAATCATTCCCAGAAGAGGTGGGAGGAATTTATGGGAGGCACAATCTCTGTTTAAATCTGTTTTTGGACAAGGTTCAGGGAGGGAGATGTAAGACAGAAATCTCAAACCCGCGAGTCCCCTGTTCCATGCCTCTTTCTATTTTGAACTGCACATGTGCGAGCCCTGGATGCACATTGCATACAAATGTCATGGGGGAAGGATTGCCATGGTGCACTTCATGATGCCCCACCCTCATTCTGGCTAACTGGACCTCCCTCTCTGGACCTCCCAGAGAGGAAGCCTTGGGTGCCAGCACGTATGCATAACATATCACCACCAGAAAAGAGCAGACCTATTTACTAAGGTCTGGGCTACCTAGCTTTTTTGTGATAGTCCTTAATGCTCATCCAGCTCCATCAGAGCTTCATGCCACCATTCTTCTCCCCCTCTCCCATGAGGCTACCTTTCCCCTACCTGGCCACTGCATTAGGGCTCTTTATTTGACTAATTTATCTGTAAATCTGGTCTGTCCAGCTCCTTAACGTTCTGCTGGTTCTTTCCCAATTATGTTTCAAATGTTTGGCTGGGATGTAGTCAAAATGTTGACAATTGCAGTGTTGACACCACCATGTCGACATTTATGTCAACATTGTTAAAATGTTGACATGCAATGTGTCAACATTCTCTGAATGTAGACATATTAAATGTCAACATTGTGAGAATGTCGACATTAGGGTTAGGCTACGGATAGGAGGTTTAGGATATGGGGGGAGGTTAGGGCTAGGTTGTGGGGAGAGACTAGGCTAGGCTGCAAGGTGGTAGGCTTGGGGTAGGCACTAGATAGAGGTTAGGGGTAGGATACGGGGGGGGGGGGGGAGGGGGATGAAGTTAAGGATACGCACTAGAGGGAGTGTTTGGGGTAGGGATTAGGAGAGAAATGCCGAAACGCTGGGGGAGCGGAGGTCTGATTACATGACCGGAATTACCCAGTAGATGCCGGTGATGCAGGCAATTCACTGCTGGGCCACCACAGACGATATGTCGACATTCTAACAGGTCAACATTTCATCGCTGTCTACGTGCTGAATGTCGACATATCAGAACCACACCTGGTTTGCTCGTGTAACCAGGCTTTGCAACTTGCATTTGGTTTATTTATTTACATGGGTCAGTTTAAAATAAAGAGTTAAAATTAAAATAAATGTATCCACTTTACAGTGAAGTCTTTTAACTTTATTTACTGGTATTCTCGGAGTACTCCACAGAGCCGTCACTAGACATGCCCTGTGCCAGAAAGAGCACTGGTGCCCCACCCCCCATATTCTGAATAGGGACAGTGCACGCTGAAGGCACATGACCAAAAAAGGTCTCTCAGGAAAGGGCTTTGGTCACACAATAATACTCCTAATTCAAATTAAGCCACACAGTAGTACCCATTATTAACGTTCCACCTCATAGTTGTGTCCCATATTCACGTTATGTCACACATTATTGCCCCTTATTAACATTATGCTACACAGTAGTATCCCTTATACACTTTAGGCCACACAGAAGTGCCCCTTATTTATGTTATGTCACACAGTAGAGCCCCTTATTCACATTATGCTACACAGTAGTATCCTGTCACAACTGAGGGCTGGTGCTGACCAGGGGGAAGCCTCAGTTGTAGGGGCTGAGGTATATGTGTACCTGGGAGGCAGTACAGGGTTCTTGGACACGCAGGGAACCTTTAGAACAAATGCCCGAAGGCGTGACCAAGACAACAAAGGAAAGTTCAAAGGTTTTATTAAACACAGTTCAGAGGAATACTGATGACTTGGTACTGGTAATAGGAAACACAGTTCAGAGGAATACTTGGGATCGATGACGGAACACGGATGGTGACTTGGGATCGATGACGGAACACCGATGGTTACTTGGGATCGATGGCAGAACACCGATGGTTACTTGGGATCGAGGGCGGAACACCGATAGTTACTTGGGATCGATGGCGGAACACCGATGGTTACTTGGGATCAATGGCGGAACACCGATGGTTACTGGAGATCGATGGCGGAACACCGATGGTTACTTGGGATCGATGGTGGAACACCGATGGTTACTTGGGATCGATGGCGGAACACCGATGGTTACTTGGGATCGATGGCTGTATTGCAGAGAAAGTCCATGGGAGGACTGCACACTGGAATCACTGAAGACAACTGAAGCACTGACATCTTTCCACCCCAGAAACAGGATATTTAAACCAGCTGGGAAACAGGGATTGGCTGGCTGATTAAGCAGAGTCTATAGTGCAGCTGCTGGGTAATCAGGCTGAGACCAGAGAGCAGCTGATAGGCTGAAAGGTAACATGTGACAAGGAAGACATGGCTGCGCCCATGTTAGCTTTTGGAGGGAAAGATTGTTTGTAACTTGAATGTGAAACTTAACCCTGAAGCTGCAAGAATCACAGTAAAGAGATTTGAGACAATGAGATGCAGCGTGCTGCACACAGACAGCGCAGATGGAATCCAGGCCTGGAACGCTGGGACAGTCTCAGGAGGCAATTGGAAGGTAAATACTGATAAGGAATTACCTGGATCGTGACAGCACCCCCTCCTTTAGGAGTGGCCCCAGGACACTTCTTATAAATTCTTTACCTGAATAAACGGAAGGATCTAGATTGAATCCTGATGAACTTGAACTGGCTGGAACCAGAGGAGACTGTACCGGACTTATGGACGAGACCAGATTGAGTCCAGACAAACTTGAACCGGCTGAGACCGGCGGAGACTTTGGACTGACGGATAGGACCGGATTAGATCCAAAGGTGCTAGAATCGGCTGGAACCGAAGGAGGCTGATCCGGACAGACGGATGGGACCGGATTGGGTCCGGAAAAGCTTGAACCGACTGGGACCGGAGGAGTCTTTGGATTGACATTCGAATCGGCTGGAACCGAAGGAGTCTTTGGACCTATGGATGGAACCGGATTGGGTCCAGAGATATCGGAATCGGCTGGAACCGAAGGAATCTTCAGACAGACGGATGGAACCGGGTTGAGTCTGGAGACAGTTGAATCAGCTGGAACTGAAGGAGTCAGAATCCGGTTAGAACCGGAATGAGTGGTATCCGAGTGTTCAGTTAGACCATCCTGGACCTGATCCATGCTGGATGCCAACAGGGTGGTGCTCTCTGAAGATGGCAAACAGGAGTTCATAACTGCATCTGTAGCACAAAAATTTCCATCTGGGAACTTGGCTCTGGATACTTCCCTTGGGGCTGAAACTTTGGTGACCCCTTCTGGGGTTGACGAATCAGACACCTCTCTCAGGGTTGTTTTCTCCAGCAACCCTCCTGGGGTTGACAGATCAGAAACTCCTTTTTGAGAAGACTCATATGCCTCTACTAGAGTTTGAACATTGGATACCCTTCCTTGGGCTGTAGACACAGACGCCCCTTCTTGGGCTGTAGACACAGATGCCCCTTCTTGGGCTGTAGACACAGACGCCCCTCCTTGGGCTGTAGACACAGACGCCCCTCCTTGGGCTGTAGACACAGACGCCCCTCCTTGGGCTGGGAAGATGGTCAGTGCTTACTGTCACAACTTAGGGCTGGTGCTGACCAGGGGGAATCCTCAGTTGTAGGGGCTGAGGTATATGTGTACCTGGGAGGCAGTACAGGGTTCTTGGACATGCAGGGAACCTTTAGAACAAATGCCCGAAGGCGTGACCAAGACAACAAAGGAAAGTTCAAAGGTTTTATTAAACACAGTTCAGAGGAATACTGATGACTTGGTACTGGTAATAGGAAACACAGTTCAGAGGAATACTTGGGATCGATGATGGAACACGGATCGATGGCGGAACACCGATGGTTACTGGAGATCGATGGTGGAACACCGATGGTTACTGGAGATCGATGGCGGAACACCGATGGTTACTTGGGATCGATGGTGGAACACCGATGGTTACTGGAGATCGATGGCGGAACACCAATGGTTACTTGAGATCGATGGCTGTACTGCAGAGAAAGTCTATGGGAGGACTGCACACTGGAATCGCTGCAGACAATTGAAGCACTGACATCTTTCCACCCCAGGAACAGGATATTTATACCAGCTGGGAAACAGGGATTGGCTGGCTGATTAAGCAGAGTCTAGAGTGCAGCTGCTGGGTAATCAGGCTGAGACCAGAGTGCAGCTGATAGGCTGAAAGGTAACATGTGACGAGGAAAACATGGCTGCGCCCATGTTAGCTTTTGGAGGGAAAGATTGTTTGTAACTTGAATGTGAAACTTAACCCTGAAGCTGCCAGAATCACAGTAAAGAGTTTTGAGACAATGAGATGCAGCGTGCTGCATGCAGACAGTGCAGATGGAATCCAGGCTTGGAACACTGGGACAGTCTCAGGAGGCATTTGGAAGGTAAATACTGATAAGGAATTACCTGGATCGTGACATATCCCTTATACACTTTACGCCACACAGTAGTGCCCCGTATGCATGTTATGCCACACAGTTGTGCCCCTTATTCACGTTATGTCACACAGTAGAGCCCTTATTCACATTATGCTACACAGTAGTGCCCCTAATACACTTTATACCACACAGTAGTACCCCTTATTCACGTTATGTCACACAGTAGAGCCCCTTATTCACATTATGCTACAAAGTAGCATCCCTTGTACACTTTACGCCACACAGTAGTACTCCTTATGCACATTATGCCACACAGTAGAGCCCCTTATATACATTATGCTACAAAGTAGTACCCCTTATGCATGTTATGCCACACAGTAGTGTCCCTTATGCACGTTATGCCACACAGTTGTGCCCTTTATTCACGTTATGTCACACATTATTGTCCCTTATTCACATTATGCTACACAGTAGTATCCCTTATGCACATTTTGCCACACAGTAAAGAACAATAAATTATTGTTTATTCTAATATCTTTGTTTATTTTAGAAATTGTTTATAGCCTGATCTAGCAGCACTGCAGTGGTTTTTATTTGTGTGTAATTTGAACTCTGTGAGTATACCTCCCCCACACCCCCGCTGGGGGACTCACCTGGACGCTGCCTCACTGCCACTGCTCAGGGTTCCCACAGCTCCTCAGTACTTTGGGAGTGACATCATGATGACGTCTCTCCCTACACTCTGTGCACCGTGCTGTGGGTGCTGGAAGGTGGAGCTCCAGACTGACTGCTTGGTGACACATGAAAAGGAGGCGGGCACAGCACTACTAAAAACATTGCAGCAGGTGCCAAGCTAATGGACACTGCAGCGGCGGCAGGTTCCGCCTGTTGGGCGAATCTCTGCTCTGTGCAGCGCACAGACTGCACAGCTCTAATTACGGCCCATGTACTCCATTCAGCCTATGTATGTAGCTGCAGCATCATTCATTCCTTCCACACACTGAGAGAAATGGGTTAGGTTACTTTTAAAGGATAACTCATGGAATTCACCCCCCCCCCCCCCCCCCCCCCTAAAATGGACATAATACAAGCCAAGGGGCCTCTTTTGTTATAAAAATCGCAGATCAGTTATGAAAATGACTGAAAAACTGTGGTGCTGCTAAAAGCGACCAGCTGGGTATTTTAGTTTGCTTTCATTTTCTAAAAATAAGAGTGCAAATCTGATTGTCTGCTAGAGGCAGCACCGCGGATTTCCAGGGCAATCATTCTCATTTATAAATGTCACATACACTCTCTAACAGAGTATTTACCAGTTACATGTACTATAGGTCTGTACTCTCCAGGGATCATTGCAAGACAACAGCTGGACAGACAATTATTGTGATTCACCAGCTAGTGTCTGATGCAGGTTTATTTATCGGTCATGGTGAAACATGCCAAATCATGAGAGAAAGGTTCTGTAATATGGTATATACTGTTGTATTGTGACTTCTCATGTCTGCTGTATATTATTCAGGAGAGTTAATCATTAAAAGATATTACTAGGTAAGTCAATAATGACTAGACTGTAGTCTACCATTTATTCACAGTACAAGACCTATATTTAAATTGCATAGCTAAAATAGTCATAGGACGTTTAACCCTTTGCCGCTGAGGCTTTTCTCTCCCCTGTGCTGAGCCTATTTTGGCACTTTTTGGGCTGAATAAAAACAATAGTAATCTATATATTTGCACACACCGCCCTGCATTGCAGGCTGTTGAAAAAAAGGAGCTTTTGTCAGTCTCCCTACAAAACACATGCACAATCAAAATATATGTCCTACAGTAGCGCTACACCAGATCACACAGCATATCAATAAAACACCAACGTTTTCACTCCAGTGATTAGAACAGTTCCCAATCCTTTAACAACTTGCCTGGCATGGTCACATCAGATGCGACCACACCAGGCTGGGCTTTCTTTGACATGGTCGCATCTGATGTGTCCAGTCAGAAACGCCCACTCAGAGGGACCTGCACTCGCCGCAGCTCTGCCCCATGGTATCCCAATCACTGCTGGCTACAGTGATCGGGTAGTTCTGCAGCACCCCACCCGGTGGAAACCCTCCCTCCTTTCCGCCCTCTGTTTCCGTCACTGGGATCACCGGGCAAGTGCCAGGTGGCCAGTCCGACCATGCTTCTTACTGTTCACTGGTGTGAGCTGTTATTGGATCACATATCCTGGTGACTAAATATTGCAAAAAAATTTCCTTATTGCTGCGATATGCAATGATAAGGATTGTTAATTTTTAGGGTCATACTGGATTTTATAGTAAATATGCCCTAACATATTCATGGGTACACACTGCTTGTAAAAATGGAGTCCGCTCTTTGAAATGAGTGTGCCCCGGAGTGTGTGACAGGATGGAGAAAAACTGAACCTTGGGTGCCCTCAGACTAGAAAAGAGGAAATTGTGTTAAGAGCCCCATACACTAGGCCGATTATGCCCGATTTCAGCCCAATTCAGGCATTCGGCCCGATATATTGGGTGAAATCGGGCATTTTCGGGGTGCTTTTCCCCCGATCCGATGCGCGTTCCCGTGGGCATCGGATCGGATCCCCCTAGATCCGACATATAACGAGTGCTGCACTCGTGATATGTCGGATCCTGCAGTAAATAGATAGGATAGTAAAAGATACATCATATGCAAAAAAAACTGCACACGATATATCTAATACTATCTTACCAACGGGGAGGCTGCCGGGAGGTTGGATGAAATCTTATACAACACGACGGACCGTCATGTCGTATAAGTGTATGGGGCCATTTATACAAATAAATCCTATATAATAAAAAGGCTAACACTGTACCTCACCTCTGTCTTGCGCGCCGGCTGCCACTAGACGACGCCTGACGAAGCAATGGAAGTGTTGCTCTGTTCCGGCGTGGCCAGCTGCCGGCGCTGACATTACAGTTATGCTGTTCCATCATATTGATGGGCTGGTAACTAGTTACATATAATCATTCCGTTTTGGAGAATTGCAATATCAAGGCTCTTTGCTACAGTAGCAGTGAGGACCTCCCCTTAGATATACACAGAAGATTTAAATTGCTTTACTGTGTATGAGGCCGAGAGTATATCAGAGCGGTAATAACCATACTGGAGTATAAATGAGAACCTTTGCCTTGGCGGCAGTGACGATCTTGTAGCTGGATAAAAATAAAATATAATAGCAGTGCAAGGCTCTCGTAGCTGAGTAAAAATAGCAATGTAATACAGCAGTTCTAAAAGCCGTTCCTTATTCCACCTAAAAATTCCGGACATGTACAATTCCAATGGTATTTGGGACACTGACAGAGAAAGTGAAGACTATTTAGCAATTATTCTATTGAAATTAAACCCAGATATGCTAAACCTAGACAGCTTCCATGTGAATTCATCACTCACCCCTGACGTATTTATTTATTACCAGTTATTTATATAGCGCACACATATTCTGCAGCGCTTTACAGAGAATATTTGGCCATTTGCATCACTCCCTGCCCCAGTGGAGCAAACAATCTATATTCCCTATCACATGTACGGGATGCAGTCAATTTACCAACAATCAAAATCCCGACAGCAATTGACCGGCGGTCAAAATGCCGACATGGTCAAAATGCCAACATTTAAAATACCGACAAGGTCAAAATACTGACATGTATAATGTCGACAGGTGCAAATGCTGACATGAGTTTTCATGATTTCATTGAAACCGACGTTCATACCATCCCAGTGGACCTGGAGGGGGAATATAAGTGTGCCCGAAGCATGGCGAGCCATGCAAGGGGACGCAGTACACTTATATGGTGTCCATGTCGACATGTTGACATACACACTAAAAAAACGATGAAAAACTCATGTTGGCATTTTGACCTGTCGACATTTTGACTTTGTCGGTATTTTAAATGTCGGTATTTTGTCCATGTTGGGATTTTTACCCTGTCAGATTTTGACCGTCGGTCAATTGCTGTCGGGATTTCTACCGTCGGGATTTTGATTGTAGGTATTTCGTACCGATCCCACATGTACACACAGACACATTCACACTAGAGTTAATTTTGTCAGGAGCCAATTAACCTACCAGTATATTTTTTGCTTGTGGGAGGAAACCGGAGTACCCGGAGGAAACCCACGCAAGCACGGGGAGAATATACAAACTCCACACAGTTAGGGCCATGGTGGGAATCGAACCGCGACCTCAGTGCTGTGAGGCAGTAATGCTAACTACACCATCCGTACTGCCCAGATGTATGAAAAGAATGATGCATATATAGGACAAGTGGAACAGTATGAGACTATTTATAAAACTACAAGAGATACTGTACATCTAGAGAAACAGAAACAATTAGATTCTTGTGTTACTGAGAAGAGATTAGGTGTATTGAATGATCTAGCCTGGCAAGTTATAAGAAACGCTACATAACAATAAAGGAATTGTAGGACACAGAATAAGAGAACACCAGAAATGGAGATAAGAAATCAGCTCCAACACCTAACATAACAAGAAAAGGAATTGCATGACACAATAGAACGATATGAGATGAACAACAAAGAACCGCAGCGTATCAGAATAAGAAAAATGATAGGATAACAGTTACAATAAATATAGAGCGATAAGAACAACATAGCTTTGGAGTAATTTACTGAAACAATAAAAGACAAATTTTCTTACAATCTAAATAATAATCTTTGAAAAAACGGTTTATCAAAATAACAAATAATGTTACATTTCTCAAAGTAAAACACCTATACTGGCGTACTACTGAATGCTTAAAAAAAGCAATGTTATACTGTATGTGGTAATGTGAAAATTATTAACAAAACACCACAAAGTATTTTAAAAATGCTTTTTGTTTTCATCTTGATTCTGTATATAAATATTTAATCATCATAACATGAAATTAAACTCCAACTGATAATAACAGTTTTGAAGTTGAAAAAAATGTACATGTACTATATAATTATTTTCTTTATGCAACACAGAGACATTAATTTCTCTTTCTTGAAAGTTGAATTTATGTCATTGAATGCACCTCTGTATTGTGCTAAATAGCAGAGGTTAAAAAAAAAAGGCATTAGAGAGCTATAACAGATCCAAAGACAAAATGCCAGAACTCCCTCCCCCCCCCCCCCCCCCACCACACACACACACAAACAATGTCTATTTTCTTTACAAATACCATTACTAAACTAAAGGGACGAATTCACGGCCCGACTTGGGGAGAGATCTGTTCTGAGCGAACCCCACAGCACACATCTCTCTCCCCACTCAGCATAGCGCGATGTGTGCTGAATGTGCAGGGGTGGACGGGGGGGTGAAATGAGCAACCTGCTAGATTGGACCTGCATGCAGGCCAATCTAGCACCAGCAATAGCGATGCACGGAGTCGCGCATCGCTATCGCTGTGGGGGGTACACACGGAGTGATCACTGCTTAAATAAAATCTAAGCAATCTAGTCAGATTGCTTAGATTTTAAGCAGCGATCGCCCCGTGTGTACCGCCCTTAAGGGAAATGCAGGAGTAGATAGTGGCTTGGGGTCCTACAGGCTGGAGAGGAAAATCAGGGTTGCCCACAGTTAACAGAGTGGCAGAAGCTGATGACTGCAAGTGGGTAGCAAAGAGTCTTGGGAGTTGAATAGCAGTGTTATCCCTTATTTAAATTGTGCCACAAGGGGTCCGCAGCACCTTACAAAGTAATTGCACACAGGTAGCAAAGTCCACTTATCTGAGGATTGCAGAGTGGTAGCAAAAATTCACAGGAGCTGAGGACTGACCAATAGTAGCACGAGTCGCTGGATTGCCAAATCAGGAGCAAAAATGTAAGATTTCCAAGTCAGGAACAAGGGTTGCAGATATGTACATATGCAAGAGATGAATGCTCTGGCCATGATTGCTGGGAACGGTTAGGTGTTTGAGGAATGCAGAAGAGTTAATTATCTGATGTATTGCTAGACAGCAAGAGTACCAGGTACAGCATTCAGAAATGGCCATAATCCAGAAAAATTAGGACTCTAGCCTTCAAAGGATTTATCTTTTTTATTTGGTCCCCATTTCATTTATCTATTATAAATATTTAAGGGATGAATGTATACAAATAGCCTTCTTTATCTACAGTGGATTCTTTAAAAGTGCTAGCAAATCTACCTGCAGAGCTCACGCTTCACGGTGATACCATTGTTTCTCTTCTTCATAATACCTTTAGCTACTAAATGAGCTTTCATGTAACAAAACAACAGCTTGAATGTATATCCTACTAGCAAGGGATATGTGAGATAACATTGGGGTTTGGTACAATGTCACTGTAGTCATGGACACAGAGCATACAGCGGTTTAGATGACACAATCTCATGAGTTTGCCCATAGCCTACACAGAGGAATGACACACATAGCCGGCCCTAACCAATATGATGCCCTAGGCAAGATTTTGGCTGGTGCCCCCTATCACCACCGCTAGTTCCGCCTCTGACCCTGCACCCCATTCTCAGCACCATCACCCCTCACCCATAGCAGTCCTCATTTTGGGTAATCCTACCCCCTATATTTTAAATAGGAACATTGCGCACATTCAGTGCACATGTCAAAAAGGGGCGTGTTCTTGCTGGGTAAAAGCATGGCCACACAATAGTACCCTCAATTCAAATTATGCCACACAGTAGTGCAACTTTATTCACATTTTATCATGCGATAGTGTCCCTAAGTCACGTTACGTCACACAGTAGTACCACTTTACCTCATATACATTACTCCTTACAGTAGTTCCCCTTATTCACATTACACCACACCATGTTACTCTTTATTCACATTAGACCACACAGTAGTGCCCTTTGTATACATTACACCACACAGTAGAGCACCTTATACACATGCCACATATTAGTAATGCCTTTATACACATAATACCACACAGTAATGCCCCTCACACATATGACACACATTACTAATGTTCTTATAAATAAAATGCGCCTCAAACAATATGCCAACCTTCATTAATGTCCTTATACACATAATGGGCCTAATTCAGACCTGATCGCTAGCAGGTGATTTATGCACTGCTGTGATCAGATAGTCGCCGCCTACAGGGAGAGGGTATTTTAGCTGTGCAAGTGTGCGATCGCATGTGTAGCAGAGCTGTACAAACAGATTTTGTGCAGTCTCTGTGCAGCCCAGGACTTACTCAGCCGCTGCGATCACATCAGCCTGTCCGGCCCCGGAATTGACGTCAGGAACCCTCCCTGCTAACACATGGACATGCCTGCGTTTTTCCAGACACTTCAAGGAAACTGTCAGTTGACACCCACAAACGCCTTCTTCCTGTCAATCGCCATGCAAACGCCCGTGCGAACGGATCCATCGCACAAACCCATCGCTGAGCGGCGATCCGCTTTGTACCCATGTGAGACGCATGCGCAGTCTGTACCTGAGCACCCGCTGTGTGAAAATGCACAGCAGCGATCAGGTCTGAATTACCCCCAATGTCCCTTACACATATGCTGCACATTATTAATGCCATTATACACATAATGACACATAGTAATGCCCCTTACACATGACACACATTATTAATGTTCTTATAAACATAATGCGCCTTAAACAATATGCCAACCTTTATTAATGCCCTTATACACATTGGGGGAGATTCAAATGTTTGAAAAGTCAGTTGGGAGTCTGTTTTTTCCTGCCTATTAGATAGGAAAAAACAGACACCCAACCGACTTTTCAAACATTTGAATCTCCCCCATAATGTCCCTTACACATATGAAGCACATTATTAATGCCCTTATACACATAAAGACACACATACCGCCCCTTACACAGTATTAAGGCATTTATACATATGACACGCATAATGCTCCTTACACATAAGCTGAACACTATTGCACAACCAACCCTCCCACACACAGCACTCACACAGCAGCTAAAACTGTGACCTCTGCCTCTGCTTGGACACAGATGTGTACACATCTTGCCTCAATACGCCATGCAGCAGGAGATGCCTGGCATGACAGAGCTGGCAGCTCTGTTAACGTCGGGCGCCTTTTTTGATGAAAATGCATCTTATTGACATTACTATGGCCCTCATTCCGAGTTGTTCGCTCGCTAGCTGCTTTTAGCAGCATTGCACACGCTAGGCCGCCGCCCTCTGGGAGTGTATCTTAGCTTAGCAGAATTGCGAACGAAAGATTAGCAGATTTGCGAATAGAAATTTCTTAGCAGTTTCTGAGTAGCTCCAGACTTACTCAGCCATTGCGATCAGTTCAGTCAGTTTCGTTCCTGGTTTGACGTCACAAACACACCCAGCGTTCGCCCAGACACTCCCCCGTTTCTTCAGACACTCCCGCGTTTTTCCCAGAAACGGCAGCGTTTTTTCGCACACTCCCATAAAACGGCCAGTTTCCGCCCAGAAACACACACTTCCTGTCAATCACACTCCAATCACCAGAACGATGAAAAATCCTCGTTATGCCGTGAGTAAAATACCTAACTTTTGAGTAAAATAACTAAGCGCATGCGCTCTGCGACCCTTGCGCATGCGCAGTAAGCGACTAATCGCAATATAGCGAAACTCAGCAAAGAGCGAACAACTCGGAATGAGGGCCATTGTGCCTAGGATGCACAAGCAGAATCTGTTGATTACAATGATACGTAGCATTTTGTATAAAAACAGAATATAGGCATGTTGCATATTATTTTAATGAGCAGAATCTGCTTGTGCCCCTAGGCATACCAAACGCCCTAGTCATATGCCTAGTTTGCCTATGCCTAGGGCCGGCTCTGATAACATACATCTAGGTCTAGGATATGTATGTCCATCTGTCCTAGGCACATTTTAGCAAACAAACTTTTTGAGGTTATAGTTTCTGTAACGAGAGGTATACACCTCAAAGCTGAGCCTTTATTATCAGAGCTAAAGATAAGTTTTATTTTGAGATCTCATAGCACTGCACAATGCCTATAGTTTAGAAGATCCGGGGACATGTTCTAAGCCTTCAAAAGTGATAAATTTCACGGTGATAAAGTACCAGCCAATCAGCTCCTAACTCCATGTTATAGACTGGTGGGTCTATTTCAGGCATTCCCAACCACGGTCCTCAAGGCACACCAACAGTGCAGGTTTTAGTGATATCCAGGCTGCAGCACAGATGATTAAATCAAAATAACTAAGGTACTAATTAAGTCACCTGTGCTCAAGCCTGGATATCACTAAAACCTGCACTGTTGGTGTGCCTTGAGGACCGTGGTTGGGAATGCCTGGTCTATTTACTAAGTCTTGGATGGAGATAAAGTGCATGGAGATAAAGTACCAGCCAATCAGCTCATCGCTGTCATTTTTCAAACACAGCCTGTAACATGGCAGTTAGGGGCTGATTGGCAGGTACTTTATCTGGAAGATGGTTCAGTGGAACTAGTGGGGTCTTAGATAGTCAGTCAATCTCACAGAGTTCTGTCCAATAAGCTTCCCCAGACAGTTCTATTTGCATCCAAGCTTTCCCATTCATCAGCCCTGGGAAATCAGCAGTTGCAGGTGTACTTCCCACACCTCAGGGAATCTAGGAGAATCCCAGTCATTATTTGGGGAGACAAACATTACATTCTGCATGGTGTGTTTCTTTAAAGGAAGATTGTGTGAACATAACTGCTTCCTGTATAGGGAATAACTCCAGTTTAATTGAGCTCCAGGGTAAGAGATTATAGTGGATGAATTTCTTCTGTTTGTGTAGTTTTATGGTTACTTGTGTTGCTGCTATTATTGATTTGGTAAATGTTCTTTTGATTACATGCTCTCTTGTTGTGTAATTGTATTTCCACAGGGGAATTATACTGTCAGCTGATAACCTAGTTTTCCCTAAGTGGCAGTATTACTGAGTCTACTGCTGAGCTTAATGAGTGAGTGCGGAAGGTCAGGTGCCCCGATTTCTTAGCTGAAGTACAGTATAAGGAACCCCAATCACGAGTATAGAACGTTCACTTTTAGTGTCTGATTTCCAGTCGGATGCACTGTCGAGGTAGGATGAAGTTGAGCTGCAGTTGCGATTGAGACGCACAGGGAGTGCTACAGGCGGATCACTGAAGCAGTCATATACAGAGACGCATAATCATTTACACTAGAGACCATACTGACGGAGATCTGCACCTAGCATGGGGCTATTGCAAGGTTAGATGGTGCAACCAATGCGGTATTTGAGCTTTTGAGTGAAAGCATACCTCCCAACATGACCCTCTCCAGGAGGGACAGAATGCTCTGCTCCTGGACTTCCCTCTTAATTTATGATTGCCATCACCTGTGCTGAAACACCTTTCTTATGCACTAACCTGTTCAACACAGGTGCTGGAAATCATAGATTAAGAGGAAAGCCAGAAGCAGAGCATTGTGTCCCTCCTGCCTTGGGAGGTATGGTGAAAGACACACACACACACACACACACACACACACACACACACACACACACACACACACTATTATCTTTTAACTTTACTAGAAACAGTTTTCTTTAAATGTTTCAATTACTAAGTTATCAATGAGTTGGATAGACTGTCAACGTATTAAATATACGTTATGGTAAGAACTTACCGTTGATAATGGCATTTCTCCTAAGTCCACAGGATAACAATGGGATGTGATGGAGCGTCAGCAGATTGGCACCAATCGATCAAAAGCTTTCAGGCCTCCCAGGATGCAATGGGCCCGTCCATATATCCCCGCCCACTGGAACAGGCAAATCAGTTGTATTCCAAAGCACTAGGCAGGAGCATCATGTAGAGCCCAAATCAGGCGAGAAGAACACACATGCACACCCTTCCGTACAAGAAGGAAGAGGTTGGTGAGTAGAAGTATCCTCAAATCAGGTACGTCAGGGTGGGATCCCTGCGGAACCTGTGGACTTAGGAGAAATACCGTTATCAAAGGTAAGTTCTTACCATAACGTATATTTCTCCGGCAGGGTCCACAGGTCCAGGAGGACCCTTTGCCCGAATTCAGCGTCATGAAAGGCAAAGGTATCCAAGGCATAATGTCTAATGAATGTGTTAATGGAAGACCCTGTGGCTGCCTTACAAATCTGTTCTGCTGAAGCACCACGCTGTGCTCCCCATGAGGGACCTACCTTATGAGTAGCGTGAGCAGAGATATTAGCCGGAACATGGAAATCAGCCTAAGAATATGCTTCTGAAACTGTCATCCGAATCCACCTTGCCAGTGTTTGCTTACTAGCAGGCCATCCTTTCTTGTGAAATCCGTAGAGAATGAACAGAGATTCTGTCTTTCTAATGGCACTGGTGGGGTCCATGTAAATCCTTAATGCAGGGACCACGTCCAGCGATGCATCTCCCGCAGAAAGTCCCGATACCTGAAACGCCGGGACTACAATTTCTTCATTAAGGTGGAATTTAGACACCATTTTAGGAAGATACCTAGATCTAGTTCTGAGAACTGCTTTATCTGGCTAGAAAATCAGAAAAGGGGAACGACATGACAGCGCTCCTACATCTGATACTCTTCTAGCTGATGCCATAGTCAGCAGAAAGAGTACTTTAGCTGTCAACCATTTAAGATCCACTTTATCAAGTGGTTCAAATGGGGCAACTTGAAGGGCTTTCAGGACTACACATAAGTCCCACGGCACTGTAGGCGGAACAAACGGAGGTTGAATGCTCAGCATTCCTTGGAAGAAAGTACGCATATCCTGCAAATTGGCAATTTTCTTTTGGAACCATAGAGTCAATACCGATACTTGCACTCTCAAGGAAGCCACCTTCAAACCTTTATCCATTCCTGCCTGAAGGAATGCTAAGACCCTGGAAACTCTGAAAGATTTAGGGTCCACATTTCTTTCACTGCACCAATGAATATAGGCTTGCCATATTCGGTGATAAATACGAGCTGAGGAAGGTTTCCTTGCTCTGAGAATTGTTTGAATTACCTGTTGTGAGAATCCTCTTGACTTCAGGATAGAGGTTTCAAGAGCCACACCGTCAAAGACAGTCGGTCCAGAAGTCTGTGATAACAAGGACCCTGCATCAGTAGATTTGGGCGTTGAGGGAGCAGAAGTGGAACCTACATTGACATTCTTTGCAGATCTGTGTACCAATGCCTTCTGGGCCAAGCCGGAGCTATTAGTATCATCTTTATTTTTCTCACCACCCTGGGTAACAGGGTGATCGGAGGAAACACATAAGCTAGATGAAAGTCCCAACTCACCGACAAGGCGTCCACAATGATAGCTCTGGGGTCCTTTGTTCTTGACCTGTATGCGGCCACTTTTTTGTTCAGACGGGACGCCATGAGATCTATCTCTGGCAACCCCTATTTGTCTACTAGAGTCTGGAAGACCTCCGGGTGTAGAGCCCATTCGCTTGCTTGAATGGTGTGTTGACTGAGAAAGTCCACTTCCCAGTTTAGGACTCCCGGAATGAATACCGCGGACAAGGCTGGATGATGAAGTTCTGCCCACTTTAGTATGTGACTTACCTCCCTCATTGCTTTTTGGCTGCGAGTTCCTCCCTGATGGTTGAGGTACGCTACTGCCGTCACATTGAGCGGATCTGGACTGGTTTTCCTTGAAGAATGTCCTTTGCCTGAATCAGTGCCATGCATATGGCCCGAAGTTCCAACACATTTATTGGCAGGCAACTTTCTTCTTTGGTCCATAGTCCCTGGAGGCACAATCTTCCGGACACTGCTCCCCAGCCCTGGAGACTGGCATCTGTTGTTAGAATCTCCCAATCTGATATACTAAAGGGTCTCCCCTTTACCAGATGGGATGTCTGTAGCCACCAGGCTAATGACCTTGTTACTTTTACCGAAAGTACCATAGTCTGTTTCTTTATTGTCTGATGTAGTCCATTCCATTTGGCAAGAGTCAGACGCTGCAGAGGCCTCGAGTGGAATTGTGCATACTCCACCATGTCGAATGTTGACACCATCAAACCCATCACTCGCATTGCTGCGTGAATGGATACCGTTTGACTGTGTAGCAAGTCTTGAATCCTTGACTGTACCTTGGATATCTTGTTCCGACGTAAAATTACTCTCTGCAGACCTGAATCCAGCACAGCCCCCAGGTGAGTCATCCGCTGTGATGGAACTAAAGACGATTTTGCCCAATTTATGAGCCACCCATGTCTCTGCAGACTAGTTCTTGTCTGTTGGAGATGACATAAGAGCAACTCCTGTGACTGTGCCAGGATTAAAAGATCATTGAGATATGGGAAAATGCTTATCCCCTGCTGGCGGAGATATGCTGCCATAACCACCATAATCTTGGTAAATACTCTGGGGCTGTGGCTAACCCAAAGGCTAGGGCCTGGAACTGAAAATGCTGTTGGAGGATAGCGAACCTGAGATAACACTGATGGTACAGTGCTATAGGAACATGTAGGTAAGCATCCTGTATATCCAGTGATACTATATAATCTCCTGGCTCCATGGCCAAGATTATGGAACGTAACGTCTCCATGTGAAACCGAGGTACCCAAATGTATTTGTTCAGCATTTTGAAATTGAGAATAGGCTGAAATGATCCATTTGGCTTCTGAACCATAAAACTCTGTCCTTGTTGTGCAGGGGGAACGGGAATAATTACTCCTGACTGAATCAATTTCTGAACTGCTTCTTGCAAAGCCCTGGCCTTTGCCTCGACTCGAGACGGGCTGGTACAGAAAAACCTTCAAGGAGGATGCTTCTTGAAGGGAAAAGCATAACCTAGAGACACCGCTTCCTGCACCTAGGCATCTGTTGTAGACTGTTGCCAAATCTGTGCTAACTGAAGAAGTCGGCCCCCTACCCTGGGGTCCCCCAGGTGGAGGCTCGCACCATCAGGCTGATGGCTTATCCTCTGATTTGGAAGCCGGCCCTCTGGTAGCCCAATGTTTTTTAGTCTTACCAGACTTGTTGTATTGGGGCTTGCAATCACTTTTTCCCTTACCCTTTCCTTGAGACCGAAAGGGCCGAAAAACCGGAACTTTAGGTTTGTATTTGAATTTGGAAGGAAACTTTTTGGGAGTTTGCTTCTGACTACAAAATTTACCAAAAAGAATATTTACAGAAAAAGGCAAAGATTCCAAAACCTTCTTGGACTCTGAATCAGCTTTCCATGTACGTAACCAAACTGCTCTGCGAGCAGCTATTGTTGAAGCTGAAGCCTGGGAGGCAATAGTACCCATATCTAATGCTGCTTCTTCCAAGAATATTGCAGCCTGTTTTATGTGTGCTACATGGGATTTTTGCTCTCTAGAAGATACTGGAAAATCCTCCTCCAATGTCTCAGCCCAGGCAGCCACTGCCTTTGCCATCCAAGCTGGCCTTATGACTGCCCCAGACAGGGAAAAAATGGTTTTTAGAAACCCATCCACTCTCCTATCCGTAACATAATTTAATCATGTTGAAAGCAAAGGTAAAATAGATTTTCACACAAATCGAATCACATGCGTATCTACTTTAGGAGCCACCTCCTTCTTAAACAATCCCCAGCTGGAAGAGGATAATTGGAATCCCATTTCCTTGGAATTCTAAACCTCTTATTGGGCGTTGCCCAAGCCTCCTCCATGATTTCCGTCAGTTGATCTGACCTTGGAAACTCAGTCTTAACTGTTTTGGGACGTTAAAACACAGGTTTTTAGCACAGGCTCTGCTGAATCCTCTAAGGAAAGAATGGCTTTCATAGCTCTAATTAACTCAGCTATATCAACTGAGCTGAGACTTTCCTCCTTCTCTTCGTATGCCGAAGTAGCATTATCTGAGCTTTCATCTTCCAATGAATCTTCCTCTGCCTCATGTGTAGCCTTTGAAAGTGAAGATTTACTTACCCTCGGTTTATCCACCTGTTTCTTTTGAGAAGGTGCTGGTGGAAATGATATACTATACGTAGGGAGCTACATATAATGGTTAATAGTGTAACCTATTCCCAGTACAGATGGGGTAGGAATTTTCCGTTCAGCTATACTGGATAAGGATCCCTTTGTACTTGACATTGTACCAGGACCTGCCTTGTATTTTGCTGAAACTAAAGCAATTTGTACACAAACCATCCTAAACCAGATCCTGAGAGGATAATAAATCTTTTAAAGACAAACATAAAATTAGTGTTGGTGTTGCTGTGAGTGTACCTTCCTCACCTTTGCCACTCTTAGACATGATAAATAATCAGCACTTTCAAAGTATTTAAAGTGACATACAATCTGACCCTACCCATGCACAAGCATTGAGGATCAGAATGGACAATTAACAGACATATAATAAAGTCAGCAATCACACTAGCAGTCAGTCACATGTTATACATTAGTATAATTAGCAATACGAGCACATCTTCAACTACAAACATATCTTTTAAGTATGTAGGAGAACAAATCATGTTTAAACTGATCTATCGTATTCAGGCGCAATGCGAGAGAAACAACAGTAAATGTATACAGACTCATATGCAATAGGCAATTATCTAACTATTCGTACTCAAAATAAGTAGATAGAGATTTCAGTGCTGTATAACCCGTTATCGGTAGAGTGGGATACAGGGAGACTACCCTCGCTTCCAGGATCGATCAATACATTAGCGAACGCTAAGTGGATCCAGACGCTACTAGTGTTCACTGCCACTCCATGAACCTATAGTGAATACAGACGCTCAGTGAACACGGATGCACCAGTCACACAGCCGTCTTTGGGGGTAATTCCAAGTTGATCGCAGCAGGATTTTTGTTAGCAGTTGGGCAAAACCATGTGTACTGCAGGGAAGGCAGATTTAACATGTGCAGAGAGAGTTAGATTTAGTTACATCTGATTGAGCAGCTTTCCAATATTTGTGCATTGTATTTAGAGAGGCATGGATGGATCAGCATTAGGAGGGATTGCTGACTCCAGAGTGCCATTGGGGAAGCCAGGGGTGTCTCCAGGTAAGCTGGCTCTCAGATGCTGTAGGAGCCATTATTATGTGGCCTTACAATGGGCATTTAGACCCAGACATATATGTAATTATTTATAGGGTGGGTGTGGGGTGCAGTGGCCCCTGTGTCGGTATGGCTGGGTGGCTTCAGGTCGGCACACCCTAACACTTTATTAACACTCATGATTTCCCCTATCACTTTGTATATATTTTTGTATTATTTTAATCACACCACTTACATAGCACTTCTGTGCTTCTTATTAACCCTTATTAATTTTCACCTGTGTGCTGACCTGGGGTAGCCAACCTGTGCCGGCATGATGGGGTCCTGGACCCCGGACCCATACCTAGTATTAGGGACCCCCAGTGACGGAGAAGCCTTGTCAATCAGCCTGGGGGCTTAACCCTATATCTGCAGATATATGCAACTAAGATCTCCATATTATCTGATTTATTATGTAGTATTATTACTCACTCAGTGTGCATTAGGGAACACAAATTGTTTTTTCCACCTCCATTTCTGTCAGTAATTTTTTTTTTTTTTAATCAAGTGTTTTTTTTTTATTGTTTGAAAGAACATGATAAAATAAAATAAAAAAACAAAACATACAAATAAACAGTTACAAAACCATAATTGTGCTCTTCATGAGTCGCCTGCAGAAACTAACGAGACTTTATGTGAAAGAGGCATAGCCATATGTCAAGCGCAGAACCATCAAATAGTACCACAAGCTGTAGACAGAGAGTATTAAGGGTTTTGAACTATATCAGCCAGCGACAATATAAGAGAGATATTATAACATCAGAATATTGAAAAGAAAATCAAGTTACGTGCTTAGATGCGTGCTACTGCTTACTGTAGATGCGTGGGAGGTAGGCTGGTCCGCGCCGGGAGCAGCCTAGTGTTAAATACAACACATCCACATAATATTTATGGCGAAGGATCAATAAAGTGCCGAGAGTTCTTCCAAGAGCCCCATACCTTATCAAATTTCATTGGACAGTTACGTTTAGTATACATACAACGCTCATGGGAGAGGGTAGTATTCACCAGGGCAACCCACTCAGCAGATGACGGAGGGGCAGGAACCATCCAGTTGCGGGCTATACACACTCGGGCTAATGTTAAAGTGTTATTGACATAAAGACGAGAATGAGACGGGAGGGATTCCTGAAAATCAAGACCAAATATACAGATACACGGAGTCATCAACGGAATCTGTATGCCCATGTGACACAAAGAGGCCGTGACATCTTTCCAGAAGCCATACACCCGCAGGCACCGCCAAAGCAAGTGGCAGAACCCAGCAGCTGGAGAACATTTCGGGCAGTTATCAGAAGCCGAGCCTCCAAACTTAAACCACAAGGAGTCCAGTAGATTCTATGTAGGATATACAGCTGTACCTGCTGGAATCTAGCACTCACCATGGCCACATGCAGGGAGTCCAGGATATGGTCCCAGTCTTCATCACCAAATATACCCAAATCTTGTACCCATTTAGCTCGGAGGGAACTCAGCCCATCCGACCCAGAGGAGGAGAGGAGGGAGGAGTAGAGAACAGAGACCCTTCCACGAGAAGGCAATGTACGGATTATTGTATGAACAGAGGATTCAGAGAGTTGTGGAGCACAGCACCGCAACTGCGCTGTCAGTGCATGTCGGAGTTGCAAATACCGAAAAAAATAATGTCTAGGGATGGCATATGTAGTAGATAAATCATCAAAACTATGGAGCACCCCATCCTGATAAAGTTGTCCCATGGCAGACACCCCAAAACAGGCCCAGCCAGAGCTATCCTCTAAACCATAATTTTCGGAAAAAGCCATATTGTTCCAGAGTGGAGAGCAGGGGTCTATTGAGGAAACTCCCAGCAATTTCTCAGTTGCCAGCCAGACTCTACGAGCCAGTTGTAACAACGGGGGAAGAGAGAGCACAATGAAGTATGTGCTAGTAAAAACTGCAACGGATAATACACTGCTCAAAAAAATAAAGGGAACACTAAAATAACACATCCTAGATCTGAATGAATGAAATATTCTTATTAAATACTTTGTTCTTTACATAGTTGAATGTGCTGACAACAAAATCACACAAAAATTATCAATGGAAATCAAATTTATTAACCCATGGAGGTCTGGATTTGGAGTCACCCTCAATATTAAAGTAGAAAAACACACTACAGGCTGATCCAACTTTGATGTAATGTCCTTAAAACAAGTCAAAATGAGGCTCAGTAGTGTGTGTGGCCTCCACGTGCCTGTATGACCTCCCTACAACCCACACAAGTGGCTCAGGTAGTGCAGCTCATCCAGGATGGCACATCAATGCGAGCTGTGGCAAGAAGGTTTGCTGTGTCTCAGCGTAGTGTCCAGAGCATGGAGGTGCTACCAGGAGACAGGCCAGTACATCAGGAGATGTGGAGGAGGCCGTAGGAGGGCAACAACCCAGCAGCAGGACCGCTACCTCCGCCTTTGTGCAAGGAGGAACAGGAGGAACACTGCCTGAGCCCTGCAAATTGACCTCCAGCAAGCCACAAATGTGCATGTGTCTACTCAAACGATCAGAAACAGACTCCATGAGGGTGGTATGAGGGCTCGACGTCCACAGGTGGGGGTTATGCTTACAGCCCAACACCGTGCAGGACATTTGGCATTTGCCAGAGAACACCAAGATTGGCAAATTCGCCACTGGCACATGTGACAGACGTGACAGAGTCTGGAGACGCCAAGGAGAACGTTCTGCTGCCTGCAACATCCTCCAGCATAACCGGTTTGGCAGTGGATCAGTATTGGTGTGGGGTGACATTTCTTTGGGGGGCCGCACAGCCCTCCATGTGCTCGCCAGAGGTAGCCTGACTGCCATTAGGTACCGAGATGAGATCCTCAGACCCTTGTGGGACCATATGCTGGTGCGGTTGGCCCTGGGTTCCTCCTAATGCAAGACAATGCTAGACCTCATGTGGCTGGAGTGTGTCAGCAGTTCCTGCAAGACGAAGGCATTGATGCTATGGACTGGCCCGCCCGTTCCCCAGACCTGAATCCAATTGAGCACATCTGGGACATCATGTCTCGCTCCATCCACCAAAGCCACGTTGCACCACAGACTGTCCAGGAGTTGGTGGATGCTTTAGTCCAGGTCTGGGAGGAGATCCCTCAGGAGACCATCCGCCACCTCATCAGGAGCATGCCCAGGCGTTGTAGGGAGGTCATACAGGCACGTGGAGGCCACACACACTACTGAGCCTCATTTTGACTTGTTTTAAGGACATTACATCAAAGTTGGATCAGCCTGTAGTGTGTTTTTCCACTTTAATATTGAGGGTGACTCCAAATCCAGACCTCCATGGGTTAATAAATTTGATTTCCATTGATAATTTTTGTGTGATTTTGTTGTCAGCACATTCAACTATGTAAAGAACAAAGTATTTAATAAGAATATTTCTTTCATTCAGATCTAGGATGCGTTATTTTAGTGTACCCTCTATTTTTTTGAGCAGTGTATATTAGGCCGGCTTTATCCAAAAGAGCCACTTAGAGGTTCCCATAATCCCCCGGGGTAACCCATTCACATAGTTGTATGAGCTGGGCAGCTAAATAATATAGACGTATATCCGGCAATGACAGGCCACCATCCACTCTGGGTCTACTAAGTGTTTTGTATGCAATACGGGCACGTTTAGCTCCCCAAATAAACGAGGCAATATAGCGGGAAATCAACAAAAATTGAGAGGCAGGGATATAAACTGGTGCATTCTGCAGTATATAAAGAAATTTGGGTTTGATGATCATTTTAACAATTTTCACACGACCTGTAACAGTCAAAGGGAGTTTTTGCCAAATTTGCGTCTTTATATGTAAATGATCAATCTGGGGGGTCAAATTCAAGGCGACAAAATCTTTAGAAGAATGAGAAATTTGAATACCGAGATATTTAAACTGGGTACACCACTTAAGGGGAAGATCGTAGGAGAGGGGAGGTGATGTAGAGGGGCTCAACGGAAACACCACTGATTTGTCCCAATTAATGCAAATACCCAAGAAAGAGCCAAGCTCCCATACCAATTCGAGAAGGGGCAGGCAATGAACGGGATATATCCTTAAAAAACAAGGTCATGTCGTCCGCGTACAGACTAATTTTTCCCTCTTGACCCACAATTTGAAGTCCTATTATATTCGCGGCAACTCTAACAGCACAAGCCAGGGGCTCTATTGCAAGAGCAAACAGTAGCGAGGACAGAGGGCACTCCTGTCGAGTTCCCTTCCCCAACAGAAAGGACCCAGTGGTGAAGCCGTTGACAATAACCCTCGCAGCGGGACAGGAATACAAGAGTTTAACCCAGGACAAGAAATTTGGGCCTATCCCAAATCTTACAAGAACCTCCCAAAGATACACCCATTCTAAAAAATCAAAGGCACAGGCAGCATCCAGGGAAACAACTACTGCACCGTCCATCTCATCACCCTCCAACTGCATATATGTAAATAATCGTCTGAGATTAACAGTGGTAGATCTGCCCGGCATAAAGCCAGTTTGATCAAAATGGACCAGCTCCAGCACCACAGTGTTAAGTCAGAGCGCTAAAAGTTTGGCAAGAATTTCAATGTCAGTTAACAGCAAGTAGATAGGATGGTACGAATCTAGGGAAAAAGGATCTTTACCCGGTGTCGAGGTAAAAAAATATTACATAAAAAGAACATACAAACTACACACATATGAGTCGCTATACTTGCAAATACGCGCAGCGAGCACAGCAATATATGGTAACACACGCATTTACACGGACATGCCACAGAGATGGATTCGACACTTATTTCATACAGTACATAACTATAATATGAAGCGCCAGACATCATGATGATTTAAAATTATATAATGAAGTAATGTCATGTATGTGTATTATTTGAACGAAACCAGATAGACCTGTCATATTTACTATTAAAGCAACCAGATTAATGTGTAGATTCATTTGATACTTGTCATTAAGTTGTAGGACATTGCAACAAATAATTATGATTAAATGTATAAAAGCTAAAATCTCTTTTATTAGAACAATAGATATTCCAAACAGGTAGTGGACAGGAAGCTCAGGCCAGCCCCTTTGGATGTCTTCAAGGCTGGACCTTATTAGCATATACAAAGAGACTAGTGACTCATCATGAATGAGTAAGTTCCCTCCCCAAAAACTAGATAACACATTGCTGATCACACAGGAGGTCAGTTCCTGTTTTGGTCTGAGACGATGGGGTAAATTTACTAAAGCTTCTAAAACAGAGAATTGGTGATGTTGCCCATAGCAACCAATCAGATGCTGTCTATCATTTCTCTATTGCCTTTTAGAAAATGATAGAAAGCATCTGATTGGTTGCTGTGGGCAACATCACCAATTCTCTGTTTTAGAAGCTTTAGTAAATTTACCCCGATGATGGAGTTATTGCCAGATCAGTTCCTGTTTTGGTCTCAGCGTAAGATGGAGTCCCAACATGATTTTACAGAGAGAGAGAGAGAGAGACATAAGCATTGAGGGAATGGTATTGTATCACTGCCTGTAACTGTATGTAACTGTAACTGTATGTAACTTCTTACTGTATGAGTTGTAACTATAGATATACTGTACATTGTAATATATTGAATCCATATCCTTTTAATAACAAATATATACATCAATGAGCTTTGTAACTCAGATAATGTGTGGGTGTATTGTTTTCTCTTATGGGATGCAGTGTTTTGCGTTGTACAGCGCACTTTTATCGTATATGGTAATAAGATGCGCCTGGCGTCTGCAATATATATTAGAGTGGGCATTTTAAATATTTGTGAGAAAGCAATTTGGCATTCACAGATGAGGACTCTTACGGGATATCAGGGTCTTAATGATGCACTGTACATTACAAACGCGGCTGTAATCGACCGGCTCCGATGGACGCATCGCGACGCTGATGAAAATAACATCCACGTGTATTGTTGTGATATCAGTAAGCCAATGATATGAAATTTCAAGGGACAATGCATTTCTCATAATATTTAAGATGCTAAAATGTATTTTTATTGTTGCAAAACAAAGTTCAAATAAGTCATATTGTGTTTGATTCAGATTGGATTGTTTATCTGTTAAGTAGGGTTAAAAGTACATTTAAAAGTTGCTGCATAGCCTTGATATATTTTTTTTTAAAACTCAGGCCTAAAATAACTTCTGGTGCTTGTATAATGTGTGATTTATTTGTGACAAAGGAAGCCGCATGGTCTGTCCTCCATTTTGGACTAACCACATGGCCTGTCCACCATTTTGTGTAAACCTCATGCATGTGAAAGGGGGAGGAGCAGTGGCCATTTTAGGAAGGTCATTTTCTAAATAGCTGATTTTCAGTCTGCTCAGAATAATCAGTTTCCTTGGTCACATCAAACACCATTTATGAGTTACCGATGCATTTATTTAACCCATGCCATAGTCAATTACAAATAGTTTCAATTGGGCCTAGTGAGAGTAAATGGTACGATAAATGCTTGGCTTGGGGTAAAAAAAAATTGCACATAGATAGCAAAAGGAAAGAAAGGGTTTTGGGGGTTTTTTTTTTCTCTTTTTCCTTCCAAGACTTGTAGAATCTGCTTGCTATAGGATAGCCATTGAAATGCAAATTAACCTGTGTAACTGCTTTTTTTTAGCAGTGGAAAAGCAAATAGCTTTGATATGCAAATAAGAGGTAAGGTGTCTCATAGGAGACCAGTGAATGGTACATATATATAATATTATTATAATTATGCGTATATTTATATCAGTGTATGTTCTGCAAGATAGCTATCCAATCTGAATCATATCATTTAAATTATTGATTATTGCTAGAGTCATTATAGATCTGTGTGAAATAGGATACATTTGTTGCTATATAGGTAAATTTGAAATAACAATATTTTAAGGAAGTAAGTGTAAAACGCAGGTCTGCATAAAAGTTTATACAGAACAAGTTGTGTCTAGTGGGCAATAGTAATTAGTATTGTTCACATTTATACATAGAGCTGTGTGATTTGTTTTATTGCAGACGCCGGGTTTTGTACACGTGTCTCAGACAAAGTATAGGACTGCGCTCGCAGCGTTAGAGACACGCACGGTCGCGTGTGTACGCAAAGTGCATAAGGATGCGGGCGCTAAGTACAAATTTCACAATAGTGTTGTTTAGTTCAAAGGTGGGATAGTAGACATTTAATACAATAGCACATAACTATCAGATTTCAAAAGCAGGTTACTCTAAATTTAGTTTAAAAAAACTGTATTGCCTCTGGGGTAAAGCTGCCTATCTGAATGAATTGAAATTTTCTGTACAGAAAAAAACCAAAGTGTATTTGAGTGAGCGAACGTAGGAGTGAGTGGATATTGAACCCAGGGAATTCGGGATCCCGTAGTGTGGTACATCAAGTAAGTGGAGGCTTGGTGGCGTGAGGCGGCTGACTCATGTTAATATAGATTGAAATACGCAAATTGTGAGGAGATTTGCAGAGGAGCGTAATAGGGAATTGTGCATTGTGTAGTATTGAAATAAAAAGGTTTTTTGTTACGCTCCGAGCTGAGGGTCACAGTTTGTACATTGACCCGTGGTTGTACGGCAGATAGGTAACAAGTACCTATACGCTGTGTGATTGGACCGCGCGTTTGTGGGGGCGATACATAGCGCAACTTGATACCCCTTTTACGAGATTTTGCGTAAAATCGCGGTATCATTAGCGCTGTATAGAGCATACGCAAGCGTGATTTGTGTATAAAAAATGTATAGGGAGTTTTCGCTGGTCTCTCTCAGGAAAATCTCCAGCTGCGGATATTCACTGGAAAAGGTAAGTCACTCCTAACACTTCCAGTAAATAGAAACTAGATAGGGCCTCACTGGGTACGCGGTGTTCACTATTGGAGTGAGTCGTGGTACTCAGCGGAGAAGGAGCGAGTGAAAGCGCTAGGTGTCTTTCACGGTCTCTTTGCGGTGTGCATTGGGGATTGCGTTTATTGGCAAAAAGTCCGCGATGGAATCCAATTGCACAAGCAGTGAGCGTTTGGTAGCTAGGGTTCAGGCTGAAGAAGAGTTGGGACCGAGAAGGTCAGACTCGGGACCGAGAAGGTCATAATTGCGACCGAGAAGGTCAGCAAGGTTTATTATGTGTGAAAAGTATGGTTCACACACGGAGGCTTTTTGCAATGAATGGTTACGTATGACTGACAAAGATAGGGTACCATTCCCTAAGGTTGGCAGCTTTGAACCAGAGGTATTGCAGAACTTAAGGATAAGGATATGTCTGATAAAATCCCCAAAACAAAGGGTCAGACATACAAATTGTTTAAACCTGTGGCAGCAAGAGGGGTTGGTGAGTTTGATCCTAAGGTATTGCAGGTGGTATGTCTAACCAAAGTCATATAAGACAAAAATGAAAATATAAGAACTGTTTGAACTTGTAGCAACAATAAACAAGTAGGAAGAAAAAAAAAAAGAGAATGCAAGTATACTGCCTTATGTAGATGTGGAAGCAGTTACGGCCACCATACAAACTATAGAAAATAATAAAAATATGAAAAATATGACTGTAACCTATATATGTACTAATGAATGTTGAAGTTTTATTTAGGAGGAGAAGGTGACCCGATGACGATGAGCTCGGAAATGTTTGTTGGACCATGGGGGTAATTCCAAGTTGATCGCAGCAGGATATTTTTTAGCAGTTGGGCAAAACCATGTGCACTGCAGGGGGGGGGGGCAGATATAACATTTGCAGAGAGAGTTAGATTTGGGTGGGTTATTTTGTTTCTGTGCAGGGTAAATACTGGCTGCTTTATTTTTACACTGCAATTTAGATTGCAAATTGAACTCACCACACCCAAATCTATCTCTCTCTGCACATGTTATATCTGCCCCCTCTGCAGTGCACATGGTTTTGCCCAACTGCTAAAAAATTTCCTGCTGCGATCAAGTTGGAATTACCCCCCATGTACAGACCCTTAATACGGGATGAGAAGGATTGAATTAATACTTCGCATGACCTAGAAGCTTGTTAAACTTTTTTTTTTTTTTTGTCTCTTGCAGTAATAGAAAACTCTCCATCTGGATAAGATCACTGGTAAACACTAATTCGGCAAATGGGAGGTGGCTGTCTCCGTGCAAATGGACGGGCTCAATAAGGCATTGAGTGTCAGGATGCAGACTTCTTTGCAAAATTGGAAAGGGGTCACAGTAGCTAATCTTAGATAGTGTGCAATTGAACATCACAAGAATAGTGCAAGGCGCAGAGAACAACAGGTGGAGAGGTTGAGGACGGTAAGTATACTGGCACATACAGGAAAGACCCATCAGTCCAAACCCCAGATCCCAAATGGTCAATAATATGTTACACTTGTAGGAAGGAAGGGCATTTTGCCAGAGATTGTAGGAGTAGTAGGACACATAGTCAATATAGATCCCATAGACATAAAACACAAGCCACATTATTAAACACATAGGGGTAAATTTACTAAGATTCGTATTTTCCCGTTTCAGGTCAAAGTTCAATCACGAATGACATCGAAAGTGTAAAACTGCAACTTTTTGAATTGATTACGACTAATTTACTAAGCTGTCGTATTCGGGTTTTTCTTTTGTTCCGATGTCGATGTCATTCGTGGTTTTTTTTCTATTTTTACGGCAGTGATTAGCAAAACACTGCCGACTTTTTTTACAATCAATCTCGGCCGGATCTGTGTGATCCGTGCTGGGGTTTATTTTTTTTTTTTTTTTAATGAAACACTGTAAAATAATAAAAAAAAATGCGTGGGGTCCCCCCTCCTAAGCATAACCAGCCTCGGGCTCTTTGAGCCGATCCTGGTTGCAAAAATATGGGGAAAAAAATGACAGGGGTTCCCCCATATTTAAGCAACCAGCATCGGGCTCTGCGCCTGGTCCTGGTCCCAAAAATACGGGGGACAAAAAGAGTAGGGGTCCCCCGTATTTTTGAAACCAGCACCGGGCTCCACTAGCTGGACAGATAATGCCACAGCCGGGGGTCACTTTTATATAGTGCCCTGCGGCCGTGGCATCAAAAATCCAACTAGTCACCCCTGGCCGGGGTACCCTGGGGGAGTGGGGACCCCTTCAATCAAGGGGTCCCCCCCCCCCAGCCACCCAAGGGCCAGGGGTGAAGCCCGAGGCTGTCCCCCCCCCCATCCAATGGGCTGCGGATGGGGGGGCTGATAGCCTTTGTTGTAAAAGAAAAGATATTGTTTTTAGTAGCAGTACTACAAGTCCCAGCAAGCCTCCCCCGCATGCTGGTACTTGGAGAACCACAAGTACCAGCATGCGGCGGAAAAACTGGCCCGCTGGTACCTGTAGTACTACTACTAAAAAAATACCCCAAAAAAGACAAGACACACACACCGTGAAAGTATAATTTTATTACATACATACACACATACATACATACTTACCTTAAGTTCCCACGCAGGTCGGTCCTCTTCTCCAGTAGAATCCAAGGGGTACCTGTTGAAGAAATTATACTCACGAGATCCAGGGGTCCAGGCTCCTCGGGAAATCTAGGGGTAATCCACGTACTTGAAAAAAAAAAAAAAACGGTGTCCCGACCACGAACTGAAAGGGGACCCATGTTTGCACATGGGTCACCTTTCCACGAATGCCAGAAACCCACTCTGACTTCTGTCTAAGTGGGTTTCTTCAGCCAATCAGGGAGCGCCACGTTGTAGCACTCTCCTGATCAGCTGTGTGGTCCTGTCCTCACTGACAGGCAGCACACGGCAGTGTTACAATGTAGCGCCTATGCGCTACATTGTAACCAATGATGGGAACTTTCTGCTCAGCGGTGACGTCACTTTAGGTCAACCGCAGGGCAGAAAGTTCCCATCATTGGTTACAATGTAGCGCATAGGCGCTACATTGTAACACTGCCGTGTGCTGCCTGTCAGTGAGGACAGGACCACACAGCTGATCAGGAGAGTGCTACAACGTGGCGCTCCCTGATTGGCTGAAGAAACCCACTTAGACAGAAGTCAAAGTGGGTTTCTGGCATTCGTGGAAAGGTGACCCATGTGCAAACATGGGTCCCCTTTCAGTTCGTGGTCGGGACACCGTTTTGTTATTTTTTTCAAGTACGTGGATTACCCCTGGATTTCCCGAGGAGCCTGGACCCCTGGATCTCGTGAGTATAATTTCTTCAACAGGTACCCCTTGGATTCTACTGGAGAAGAGGACCGACCTGCGTGGGAACTTAAGGTAAGTATGTATGTATGTGTGTATGTATGTAATAAAATTATACTTTCACGGTGTGTGTGTCTTGTCTTTTTTTGGGTATTTTTTTAGTAGTAGTACTACAGGTACCAGCGGGCCAGTTTTTCCGTCGCATGCTGGTACTTGTGGTTCTCCAAGTACCAGCATGCGGGGGAGGCTTGCTGGGCCTTGTAGTACTGCTACTAAAAACAATATCTTTTCTTTTACAACAAAGGCTATCAGCCTCCCCATCCGCAGCCCATTGGATGGGGGGGGACAGCCTCGGGCTTCACCCCTGGCCCTTGGGTGGCTGGGGGGGGGGACCCCTTGATTGAAGGGGTCCCCACTCCCCCAGGGTACCCCGGCCAGGAGTGACTAGTTGGATTTTTGATGCCACGGCCGCAGGGCACTATATCAAAGTGACCCCCGGCTGTGGCATTATCTGTCCAGCTAGTGGAGCCCGGTGCTGGTTTTAAAAATACGGGGGACCCCTACTCTTTTTGTCCCCCGTATTTTTGGGACCAGGCGCAGAGCCCGATGCTGGTTGCTTAAATATGGGGGAACCCCTGTCATTTTTTTCCCCATATTTCTGCAACCAGGATCGGCTCAAAGAGCCCGAGGCTGGTTATGCTTAGGAGGGGGGACCCCACGCAATTTTTTTTGAAAAAATAAGCACTTTCCCACCCCTTCCCACTGATATACATGCACGGATCTCATGGATCCGTGCATGCCTATCCAATCACGAATAAAAAAAAAAGGTCTGTTTTTTTTTTAGCACTTTTTTACGAGTTGTAATTTTTCACGGCAGTGTTTGTTTTTTTTTTGCTTTGCACTTCTTAGTAAATGACCGAGATTCATACTTAAACAGCCGCGTTTTGACCGATGGTGTATTCATTCGTAATTTTTTACTTGGACTTGCAAAAAATTACGAATGCCCTCATCTCTGCCGTGATTAGTGTTTAGTAAATTACCGAGATGACACTTTGATGAAAAAACGGCATCTCGGTCAAAATCGGGAGCTTAGTAAATTTCCCCCATAGATGGGACCAAGGGACATATAGTAAGGAATCATAAGCCATATAGAAAACACAGATTCGGCTAATGGGAAGAACAAAATAAATGCAACATTACCCTTTGACAAAACTTGCTGGGGTTAAGATGGGGCCTCTAAACTTTTGCTTCTTTTTCCTAGCAGAAATGGCCCCTGATTAACTTAATTTTGGGGGTCATTCCAAGTTGTTCGCTCGGTAAATTTCTTCGCATCGCAGCGTTTTTCCGCTTAGTGCGCATGCGCAATGTTTGCACTGTGACTGCGCCAAGTAAATTTGCTATGCAGTTAGGAATTTTACTCACGGCTTTTTCATCGTTCTGGTGATCGTAATGTGATTGACAGGAAGTGGGTGTTTCTGGGCGGAAACTGACCGTTTTATGGGAGTGTGTGAAAAAACGCTACCGTTTCTGGGAAAAACGCGGGAGTGGCCGGAGAAACGGAGGAGTGTCTGGGCGAACGCTGGGTGTGTTTGTGACGTCAAACCAGGAACGACAAGCACTGAACTGATCGCAGATGCCGAGTAAGTCTCGAGTTACTCAGAAACTGCACAGAGATGTCTTATCGCAATATTGCGAATCTTTCGTTCGCAATTTTAAGATGCTAAGATTCACTCCCAGTAGGCGGCGGCTTAGCGTGTGCAAAGCTGCTAAAAGCAGCTTGCGAGCGAACAACTCGGAATGAGGGCCTTTGTTAGATATGATATACATATACTATGCTCCCGCTCAGGAAGTACAAAGTATGTTAGACACCCACGAAGACTAATGTCGCATTCTACTGTTCTAGATGCATGTCCATCACAGGTAGAGGAAATTATCTCACAGATACCAGGTTCCCTATGAACTTAGGATGGACAGGACACTGGATTGATGGCTGGGATAGTCCCAATAGCCATATGATAAACACAGAATTTTTTTTAAGGGGAGTAGACCAAGTAGAGAATCACTTCCCTGTAGTGCCCAATCCAGTTGTCAAATTTTTATAAAATCTTCACCTCTACAAACTCATCTGTCACCAACCTCTATTCTGATTCTCTACAGTTTCCTCTTCATCTTTTGCATTCACACAGGGTGGTACAATACATGGACCCAATTACAGTTCAAACTCCACATGCCTAGTTCCTTCAGAGTTCTGCCCGAACCCAGTATATCTCAACAGCACGATGACACCAGTATTACTGCAGTGTGCCTTGTCATGCACAAAGGGTGGAGAATGGGAATACTGGTGAAGGGAAATTTTGTATAGACACTGATATGCCTGTTGGTGAATGTCAAACCTGACATTTTCTTTTTCATTTTCTTCTTCTTTCTCTCCTCTAGAGATGTTTTTTTTTTCTTTTTGAGTTATGCTCATGGTACTCTACATTCCAAACAGACGATAGTTAAATTAAGATACAAAAATTTGTGTTCCCTACAGGAAAAGGCAGTCTGGAGGACAAAGGGGTATGGCCAGGAGTCCTCAGGACTGTGGGCAGGTGGACACGGTAAGCCAGTAGCCCCCAGAGCATACCTTCCAAGTCTAGCTGAGGTGGCACACGGTCTGACTCATCTAGGCAAAGAGGGTAGGTGCAGGCTGATGAGAGCCTACTGGTGTGCGCCAGGATTCTGTTCTCATGCAGGTAAGAGAGCAATGACCTGTCTTGCTTGCTTGAGGAAGAATATTGGTAAAGCAATACCAACAGAGCCATCCCATATCCCTCCTGCAGACGGATCTTTTCAGGAAATACAAATCGACTTCGTACAGTTAACACCCTTTAGGAATTATTGTTATGTATTGGTGTGCACTGATGTTTTCTCAAACTGGGTAGAGTCATTTCTTGCCGCCACGGATGCTGCTGTGTTTACCGCAAAGAAAAATTGCGCAGAAACTTGTGTGTAGATAATGGTACCCCTAGAGGTAGGAGCAAAGCTTGAAATTGTACTATTGTGATCATAGATACTGCCACTAGTATTATGTAGCTTCGGAACCACTCCCAGATCTTCACTTAACGAATCACCCTCTTCGAAATTTGTTTTTGTTTTGGTATTTGTGTTTTTTTGAGTTGTTTTTGGAAGACAACCTCATGTCATGATTGATCCGCACAATGATCAGAAATACACCAATGAGGTGACAGTACAGTACCTTGTTGAGATGAGCCAGCATTTGAGAACTTGACAAAAGAACCTGAAACTGTTGATTGCTGGTATGCCAAATACTAACTGTCTTGATTGTGAACCAAGAGACTGTGTGATTGTTCTTACGCCCAGGTTGCCTAATAGACAGGTGGGAAGGACCATACCAAGTTTTGTTGACGGCACTATCCCAGTGAAAGTAGCCGAGAGAGAGACTTGGGTCCACGATTCCCATTGCAGGAAAGTCGGTAGTCCGGAAGGAACTCGTAAATGAAGTGAGATCGCAAAAGTATCACCAGAGACTCTGTTCCGTGAAGACTGAGAGGCGGCACTGTTGAACACTACCTGAGCGTACTAAAGGATTGCAGAAAGACCAGTCATTGTAATTGATTTGTTATGAACAAGAGTTGTTTTGTTCTATTTCTCTTTTCTCTCTTTCCCGCTGACAAACATTTTCTTTCAGGATATTCTATTTTTGCGAGGTTTTTTTATGAGAAGTCGAGTGTGGGACTGGAACTGGTTCTGGAGGAAGGAGTGATTTCCTTATAGGATCCCAAGATTAGCCAATCAGTTTGTTAAAGCCAGAGAAAAATCAAAGGTCTAGTAGTTATGGAGTTCAGAGGTAATCAGGAACAATCAGACAATGGCTATTCACACATTGCAGATAAAGTGCTCATTAATATATGTGGAAGAAAGGTTTATCAGTGGCTCTCCCCGAACTCCGAAGGTTTATGTTATTTAGGAAGGACACTACTTATAACCCTTGTTCAATTATTAAACAGACCTAGCATACGTTCCAGAAATGGAAACAATGTTCAGAAAATGATCTCCTATATATTAGCCCTGTGACTCTGTGCCTGCATTTCTAACGCTGGGTGGAGTCACAGGCACAGATCTGGGTGGCTGGATGCAGGCCAGGAACAGTCCCCTCCCTCGGTCCGCCCATCCCCACCCAGTCCACTCCCCATCTCCGCCCCTTCCCCTCTCTCCCCCCTCCCCGTACACTCCCTGCACCCTGGTCTGGTGACACTGGAGTCGGCGAGTCTTGCGGCTGCCAGACAGTGCGGATGAGAATGCTGTGGGCGACCTCTGCCTGCCGCCCCCCTCCCACCCGCAGCCTCCACAATATACGCCCCCCACCCGCGGCACATGCCCTGCGCCACCCCGCACCCTCCCACCCGTGGCACTACACATGCAGCACCCCCCGCCCCTCCCCCACCCGCGGCACTCCGTGCCCCACCCGCGGCAGACACCTCTCCCCCACCCGCGGCACTCCCGCCCCTCCCCCACCCATTGCACCCACACCTGCAGCATCCCCCACCCCTCCCACACCCGCGGAACTCTCGCCCCTCCCCCACCCATTGCACCCACACCTGCAGCACCCCCGCCCCTCCCCCAACCATGGCACTCTCACCCCCTCCCCCACCCGTTGCACCCACACCTGAAGCACCCCCCACCCGCGGCACTCTCGCCCCTCCCCCACCCATTGCACCCACACCTGCAGCACTCCCGCCCCTCCCCCACCCACGGCAGATGCCCCTCCCCCACCCGCGGCACTCACCCCCTCCCCCACCCGTTGCACCTACACCTGAAGCACCCCCCACCCGCGGCACTCCCGCCCCTCCAGCACCAGTGGTACATGCCCCTCCCCCACCCACGGCACTCCCGCCCCCTCCCCCAACCGTAGCACCCACACCTGCAGCACCCCCCTCACCCTCCCCCACCCGTGGCACTTTCGCCCCCTCCCCCACCCGCGGCACCCCCCGCCCCTCCCCCACCTGCGCCACCCACCACATCTGTCCTCCACCCACGGTACACGCCCCTCCCCCACCCGCACCACTCCCGCCCACTTCCCCACCCGTAGCACACACAAACCCCGGCACCCCCCCGCCCCTCCCCCACCTGCAGCACCCCCGCCCCCATAACCACCTCTCCCCCCGCTACACCCCCGCACCCTCCACCCCACCCGCCCCTCCCCCACCCGCGGCTCCCCCAACTGCGGCACCCACAGTATCCACCACATCCGCCCAATGGGCGACACATGCCCCTCCCCCACCCGTAGCACCCACCTCCCCTCCCCCACCTGCGGCACCCCCATACCCATCTCTCCCCCCCACTACACCCCCGCACCCTCCACCCCACCCGCCCCTCCCCCACCCGCGGCACCCATAGCATCCACCACATCCGCCCCCCACCTGCGGCACACGCCCCTCCCCCACCCGCAGTACTCCCGCATCCACCCGTAGCACCCACACCCGCAGCACCCCCTGCCCGCAGCGCATCCAGACCCCCACCACACCCCCACAGCCACACCTCCCCCACCCCCACCTCTCCCTTCTCCCCCGCACCCTCCACCCCACCCGCACCTCCCACAGCATCCACCACATCCAGCCCCCACCCGCGGCACACGCCCCTCCCCCGTGCACTGCACGCCTGCCCACCCCTAGCACCCCCCGCCCCTCCCCCACCCGCAGCACCCCCGCACCTCCCTCACTCCCATACCCACCTCTCCCCCCCGCTACACCCCCCACCCTCCACCCCACCCGCAGCACCCACCACATCCGTCCCCCCCCTCTGCACACGCCCCTCCCCCACCGGCGGCACTCCCGCCCCCTCTCCCACCCATAGCACCCATAGCCCGCGGCACCCCCCCCACCCGCGGCACCCCCGCCCCACACCCATACCCACCACTCCCCTCCTCTACACCCCCGCACCCTCCACCCCACCCGCACCGCGCCACCCCGCACACTCCCACCGACGGCACCCACACCTGCAGCACCCCCCGCCCCTCCCCCACCCGCGGCACTCCCGCCCCTCCCTCACCCGTTGCACCCCCACCTGCGGCACCCCCCCACCCGCGCCACCCACAGTATCCACCACATCCGCCGCCCACCCGCAGCATCCACCACATCCACCTCGCGTCCCCTACCCCACCCGTAGCACCCCCCCACCACTCCCCCACCCGCGCCAACCAACACATCCGGCCCCCACCCCCAGCACATGTCCCTCCCCCCACCCACGGCACTCCCGCTTCCTCCCCCACCCGTATCACCCAAAACCCGCAAAACCCCCACCCCCATACCCACTTCTCCCCCCGCTACACCCCGCACCCTCCCCCAACCCACACCCACCTCTCCCCCCCTCAACCCCCACCCCACCCGCACCTCCCCCACCCGCGGCACCCACAGCGTCTACCACATCCGCCCCCCACCCGCGGAACATGTCCCTCCGCCACCCGTAGCACCCACACCCGCCACCCCTCCCCCACCCGCCGCACCCCCATACCCACCACTCCCATCCTCTACACCCCCGCACCCTCCTCCCCACCCGCACCGCGCCACCCCGCACACCCACCGGCGTCGCCCACACCTGCAGCACCCCCCGCCCCTCCCCCACCCGCAGCAGACGTGCCTCCCTCACCCGTTGTACCCCCACCTGCGGCACCCCCGCACCTCCTCCTCCCGCGACACCCACAGTATCCACCACATCCGCCGCCCACCCGCGGCATCCACCACATCCACCTCGCGTCCCCTACCCCACCCGTAGCACCCACACCCGCAGCACCCTCCCACCACTCCCCCACCTGCGCCAACCAACACATCCGGCCCCCACCCCCAGCACATGTCCCTCCCCCACCAACGGCACTCCCGCCCCCTCCCCCATCCGTATCACCCACAACCCGCAAAACACCCGCCCCTCCCCCACCCGCGGCACCACCGTACCTCCCCCACCCCCATACACACTTCTCCCCCCGCTACACCCCCGCACCCTCCCCCAACCCACACCCACCTCTCCCCCCCTCAACCTCCTCCACCCCACCCGCACCTCTCCCACCCGCGGCACCCACAGCGTCTACCACATCCGCCCCCCACCCGCGGAACATGTCCCTCCGCCACCCGTAGCACCCACACCCGCCACCCCTCCCGCCGCACCCCCATACCCACTACTCCCATCCTCTACACCCCCGCACCCTCCACCCCACCCGCACCGCGCCACCCCGCACACTCCCACCGGCGGCACCACACCTGCAGCACCCCCCGCCCCTCCCCCACCCGCAGCAGACGCCCCTCCCTCACCCATTGCACCCCCACCTGCGGCACCCCCGCACCTCCTCCTCCCGCGCCACCCACAGTATCCACCACATCCGCCGCCCACCCGCGGCATCCACCACATCCGCCTTGCGTCCCCTACCCCACCCGTAGCACCCACACCCGCAGCACCCCCCCACCACTCGCCCACCCGCGCCAACCAACACATCTGGCCCCCACCCCCGGCACATGTCCCTCCCCCACCCACGGCACTCCCGCCCCCTCCTCCACCCGTATCACCCACAACCCGCAAAACCCCCCCTCCCCCACCCGCGGCACCCCCGTACCTCCCCCACTACCATACCCACTTCTCCCCCCGCTACACCCCCCGCACCCTCCACCCCACCCACCCCCAACCCACACCCACCTCTCCCCCCCTCACCCTCCACTCCACCCGCACCTCCCCCACCCGCGGCACCTACAGCGTCTACCACATCCGCCCCCCACCCGCGGAACACATCCCTCCGCCACCCGTAGCACCCACACCCGCAGCACCCGCCACCCCTCCCCCACCCGCCGCACCCCCATACCCACCTCTCCCCCCGATACACCCCCGCACCATCCACCCCACCCCTCCCCCACCCGCAGCACCAATAGCATCCACCACATCCGCCCCCCCACCAGTGGCACACGCCCCCCCTCCCACCCACAGCATCCACCACATCCCCCTCCCACCTGTTGCACTCCCGTTCCCTCCCCCACCCGTAGCACCCACACCCGCAACACCCCCTGCCCCTTCCACTGCCCACAGTGCATCCGGACCCTACCACGCCCCCGCAGCCGCCACTCCCCCAACCACAGAACCTCCGGACCCCTCCCCCACCCACATCATCTATAGACACCTTCCCCCATTCGTGGACCTACCACACCTCCCCCACCCGCAGCACCTCTGGACCACCTCCCACAGCACCTCCGGACCCCATCCACGGCTCCCCTGCAGCCACCCCTCCTCCACCCGCAGCACTTCTAGAACCCAACCTCACCCCCCCTGCAACCCCACCTCCCCAAACACCCCCCCACTACATCGCCCCTCCCCCACGCACACCACCTCCAGACCCCCTCCTTCATCCACAGCCCCCCGCACCCACCCCTCCTTCACCAACAGCATCTACACTCCCCTTCCACATGTGTGTATAAGCACCACTGCTACCTGTGGTCATTGTGTATATAAACTGCTTTGCTACCTGTGGGCACGTTGTGTATTAAAATCTCTGCTACCTGTGGGCACTGTGTGTATAAGCGGCTCTGCTACCTGTGGGCACTGTGTGTATAAGCGTCTCTGCTACCTGTGGGCACTGTGTGTATAAGCGGCTCTGCTACCTGTGGGCACTGTGTGTATAAGCGGCTCTGCTGCCTGTGGGCGCTGTGTGTATAAGCGGCTCTGCTACCGTTGCGTATTGTGTGTATAAGCTGCCCTGCTACCTCTGGCCACTGTGTGGATACGTGGCTCTGATACCTGTGGCCACTGTGTGTATAAGCTGCGCTGGTACCTGTGGGCGCTGTGTGTATAAGCTGCGCTGCTACCTGTGGGCGCTGTGTGTATAAGCGGCTCTGCTACCTGTGGGTATTGTGTGTATAAGCGGCTCTGCTACCTGTGGGTATTGTGTGCATAAGCTGGCCTGCTACCTCTGGCCACTGTGTGGATACGCGGCTCCGTAACCTGTGGCCATTGTGTGTATAAGCGGCTCAGCTACCTGTGTCCATTGCGTGTATACACGGCTCTGATACCTTTGGCCACTGTGTGTATAAGCTGCGCTACATACACTAGCAGTATATACTACACTATGTTATTCATTGTGCCCTGCAGCCACTCTTCACGCCCTCACAAAGGGCTACGCCCCCTTGACAATTGCATGCCCTTCCCCCTTGCAATATTTACCCAATAGCATAAACTTTTGTGAAGGTAATACTCCATATAATAACAATTATAGCACAGCTGAAGCCCGTGCAGGGGTTAACGGGTCGTAGCCTCTTGCAACGCTATTTTCTGTCTAACACCTTCCCTCTCTTTATCCTCTCCCTACCACCCACCCTCTCCCTATCCTTTACCCATCGCACAGCGTTTCTGTACATTCCCTTTCTCCCCCCTACACCTGTCTATCTTTTCTCAACCGGAACCCATTTCTGTATGCCCTCTTTACTGCCCTGCATTTCTGGTTCTGTTATCTACCGGCCTGCGTATGTTCAAAGGCGTGCAGGGGTTAACAGGGCGTAGCCCCTAACGATGGTGTGAAGAGCGCCCGTAGGGCGCGATGAATCACCTAGTAGGAATATCTAGATCATGAAAATTTTATATGTCACTTTCACTATTTGTTTGTGTCTTCTTCATCTACCCAGCAGAACCTCAATCGAATCTAAACATCAGTGTACAAAGACGTAGGTACATGTATGTGTGAAATGTTAGTGCAAATCAGACAAGATAGGCCAAAGCACTGTCCCAGCATACTCTATAGGTTGAATGTTGTCCCACACCCAACCAGTGGTCCTGTGACCGCCGAGTGCATATAGAGGATGTCTCGTCCTCCTCCCTGTCTTCCCCAAATATAGACAAGTGTCTGATTTGCAAAATTAATACATACTTGTGTCTAGGTCACCGATTATTGTATGAAATATTTTTTTTTTCTTATGTTAATAATTGATGGCAGTTATTGTTTGCTGCCAAAGGGTGGACTGCCGAAGTCAAAAATATTACATAAAAAGAACATACAAACTACACACATATGAGTCGCTATACTTGCAAATACGCGCAGCAAGCACAGCAATATATGGTAACACACGCATTACACGGACATGCCACAGAGATGGATTCAACACTTATTTCATACAGTACATAACTATAATAATATCAAGCGCCAGACATGATGATGATTTAAAATTATATAATGAAGTAATGTCATGTATGTGTATTATTTGAACGAAACCAGATAGACCTGTCATATTTACTATTAAAGCAACCAGATTAATGTGTAGATTCATTTGATACTTGTTATTAAGTTGTAGGACATTGCAACAAATAATTATGATTAAATGTATAAAAGCTAAATCACTTTTATTAGAACAATAGATATTCCAAACAGGTAGTGGACAGGAAGCTCAGGCCAGCCCCTTTGGATGTCTTCAAGGCTGAACCTGATTAGCATATACATAGAGACTAGTGACTCATCATGAATGAGTAAGTTCCCTCCCCCAAAAACTAGATAACACATTGCTGATCACACAGGAGGTCAGTTCCTGTTTTGGCCTGAGACGATGATGGAGTTATTGCCAGATCAGTTCCTGTTTTGGTCTCAGCATAAGATGGAGTCCCAACATAATTTTACAGAGAGAGAGAGAGAGACATAAGCATAAGCATTGAGGGAATGGTATTGTATCGCTGGCCTGTAACTGTATGTAACTGTAACTGTATGTATTAACTGCTTACTGTATGAGTTGTAACTATAGGTATACTGTACATTGTAATATATTGAATCCATATCCTTTTAATAACAAATATATACATCAATGAGCTTTGGAACTCAGATAATGTGTGGGTGTATTGTTTTCTCTTATGGGATGCAGTGTTTTGCGATGTACAGCGCACTTTTATCGTATATGGTAATAAGATGCGCCTGGCGTCTGCAATATATATTAGAGAGGGCATTTTAAATATTTGTGAGAAAGCAATTTGGCATTCACACCGGCTTTGGTATCAGCACCACCAGCGCCTCGGCCATAGATGGGGGAAGAGTTCCACCCTGCAACAAAGATTCAAAAATCAACAAGAGTTTGGGGGCAAAAAATCCAGATGTGTTTTATACAATTCAATAGGGAGACCATCTACCCCCGGGGCTTTATTACTGGGAAAGGACCTAATGGCATTTTCAACCTCCTCCAGTGTGATGGGCGCTTCCAAATGTTGTCGGGAATCGGGACTCAGGACGGGAACCTCTATCATGGTCAAATAATCAGATAATGTGGAATGTGTGTACTGCACCCTGGATCTATAAACATCTAGAAAATGTGTATAAAAACCAGAAGCTATAGAAGGGGTATCTGTACAAATGACGCCAGATGTGTTCCTTATACTATGCACAGTGGTGGGAGTCAGCTCCTGTCTAGCCAAGAAGGCCAGGAATTTTCCCGACCGATCTCCCTGAATATAGAAATCATGGGCACGGAACAGTAAACATCTCTTTGATTTATCAAGAAGGAAATCTGACCATTGCTTATGAACAGCCATTCCACCCGATCCGCTGGGAGGCCACTACGCAAATAAGTCTGTTCAAGTTCACCACTCCTCCTCTCAAACGCCTCCTCGGGTTTTCTATTAAATATCTTCAATTGGGCGACTAGAGAAATCAATGAACCACGCAGGAAAACCTTATAAGCGTCCCACATCAAGGGGGCATAATTGCAAATAGGGTTATTATTAAAGAACTCCTCTCAAAGCACAATCAATTCAGAGGCTGCACCCATCTGTGTCAGCCAAAAAAGGTTGAGCTTCCAAAAGAATGCCCCCCTAGGTATATCGCAGCTCAGAGATAGCAATATAGAGAGTGATCAGATATCCCACGTGGCAAATATCTCACTGTGGATACAAAGGGAAGTAATGAGCAAGTAATCAATGCCAGATCTATACGGGAAAATACTCCATGCTAACTTGAAAAGCAGGAGAAATAGCTGACAGAGGGATTTCGCAAGCGCCAGACATTCACAAGACCAAGCTCAGAGACCAGGCGGGCAATGGCAGTGGGTCCAGCAGTCGTAGTTTGGTTAGCAGGCCACCACCTATCAGCAGACACATCCATAACAGCATTAAAATCACCAATGCATACAGCTGGGACAGATGGAAATTCCTGCATAAATGCACATGCCCTTATAAGAATTCCAGAGTTGTAAGGGGGGGCGGGTATATATATAGCAAGTAGCACAAATGGGGAACTATGTGTTGTACCGGCTAGAAACACATAAAATCCCAACGGGTCAATTTGGACCTTAGTACATACAAAGTTCAAATCTTTATGACTCAGAAGTGATACACCCCTAGAATTAGAATAGAAGGTGGAGTGAAATGTCCACCCCACCCAAGGCTTCCTGAGTGAAAGAACTCGGCTGCCAATAAGATGCGTCTCCTTAAGGCAAACCAAACCCAGGTTTTGGGTCCTAATAAATTTTAAACTAGAGAATGCTTGACCTTATCATTAAGGCCACGAACGTTCCAGGAGAGAATGTTTACCATGATGACACATAGAATTGGAGCACAGAAACACTAAACCTGACTTTACAGAAAAGAAAAAATGCAAAAGATGGCGCTTCACTTCAAAGGTGCAGCAACCAAACAGACAGGACAGTCACCTCAGTCCTTTAAAGTTTCTAGAATGTTCTTGGGTTTGCTGTGGTGCGCTCCCTGGGTCAGCTAACGACAGTTTATGGTAAGATCCAATGGCAGGGTACTATGTTCATCCACACTTGATCAGCGAGAGTGAGAGTCTGTCTCACTCTCGCTGATCAAGTGTGGATGAACATAGTACCCTGCCATTGGATCTTCACTAAACCTGACTTGCCCCAGCACGGCACCAGCCACTGCCCACGCAGGAAGAGGACATACATAAATCAGCACGTATAATACAGAGCAGCATAAGAAAAGCACATACAAAAAAAAAAGTAAGAAAAACAACAAAACCCATCCACTCCTTCCCCGCATACCAAGCCAAACATAGGTAAACCTAACTCCAAACATTGCAAAGACTCTAGAGGAGAGTCAGACTATAAAAGAAAAATTAACTGCTTGCGGGGCAACAAAGGGGGTCATTCCGAGTTGATCGCAGCCAGCAACTTTTTGCTGCTGCTGCGATCAACTAATCCCAGCCTATGGGGGAGTGTATTTTAGCATAGCAGGGCTGCGATCGCTTGTGCAGCCCTGCTATGCTTACAAATTTTCCTGCAAAACAAGACCAGCCCTACAGCTACTTACCCAGTGCGACGGATCCAGCGATGAAGGTCCCGGTCCTGACGTCAGACATCCGCCCTCCGTTCGCCTGGACATGCCTGTGTTCTTCTTACCACTCCCCGAAAACGGCCTCCCAACGGTGAGTATCCACACCGGAACGCCTCTCCGCTGTCAATCTACTTCCGTCCAGCGAGCATCTTTTCTTCTCGCTAGGCGCTCCGTTGCCTGGCGACGACCGTCGCCGGGCAACGGCGTGCAGCGCATGCGCAGTTCTGACACGTTCGCTCCGCAGCAAACAACCGCTGCGTGCGAACGGGTCAGAATGACCCCCAAAACCCCATAACCCATAGGACATGAAGTCCCCAGCCTATCTTCGGGAACATGCCAGTAATAAGTATATAACGGCCCTGACAAAAAGCAATACAGTAGGCATCCATCCCGCAGATATCAAACAATAAATGCTAGAAAAAAGAAATACAAGCAAGGAATACGCATAAAAGACTCTCAAGGTGGAGCAGCGCAGTGATTAGGCTGCAGATTAATCCAAGCAGAAGCTTCCCTTGGTGTGTCAAAGAAATATGTGCGGTTGCCAGAAACCACTCGAAGCCGCGCAGAGTATAGCATAGAATACTGAAATTGTAGATCACACAGTTTCTGTTTAACCTGTGTAAACTGCGAATGGGATTTCTGGACCTCAGCCGAAAAGTCCTGAAACACGGCCACTCTCTGACCCCCATGTTCCAGCGGACCTTTAATCCTGGCAAGAAGTAGAATAGTATCCCTGTCTTTGTAGTGAAGGATCTTAGCGATAAAAGTCCTGAGCTGGGCACCTGGAGGATGGGGGCGGGTAGAAACTCGATGGGCCCGCTCAACAGCAAATTGTGGGGTAAACGAATCCTTGCCGAATGTGGATAACAACCAGGTTTCCAGAAATTGTTCCAGTTGGGAGCCCTCCGGCTTTTCGCGGATGGCTTACAAAGCAAACATTGTTCCACCTGAGGCATCCCTCGATATCCGTCAATTTAAGTTTGCACGCAGACATCTGTGATTCCAGGGAATCAAGTCTGGCAGAAATAGGCGCCGTATAGGAGGAGTCTTCCAGCGTAGAAATGCGGTTCTCAGCCTCCCTAACCCTGTCCCTAAGCTTCTGAATATCTTGGCGTATAAAAGAAATATCAACATGAACCTCCACCACTTTATCAGCAAGACGCTTCTCAGAATCCGTAATGGCTTGTAAAAGTTGGGACATAGTAACTTCATCAACTTCCGCCATGTTGGGAGAAGGGGGAGAGGAGGCAGCTGACGACGGAGATGAAGATGCAGAGGAAACAGGAGTCCATTCTACGTGGGCAAACTGCGCTAGACGGGCCGCAGCAGAGGCGCAGCGTCGCCGGACCATCAGGGTTACACAGTAGAGCCAGGTATAGGAAGGTTATGTTATAAATCTTCCAACAGGTAGAAAAGGGAGGCACAGGTATGGCAGCGCCACTTCAGAAATACGCAATTAAAAAAAATCCAGAGAGAGTGAGGGGTAGGGAACGGAGAGAAGTCACCTTAATGAGCACAGTCACTCCAGAAACAAAAGTTAATTTATGTGGAGTTGTAGCAGTGAGGTATGTAGCACAGAAGCATAGAGGGGGGGGGAGAGGAGTGTCGAATACTGGGACTGAGGCAACCTGCTGAAGGCTTAACAGTTATGTGTGTGCACTACGGGATAGTACGTATATTATGTATACACCCAATAATCACAGTAGCAGAGGGTTCTGATATTCACTAGTAGAAGCATAACAGAATCCATTTTGATTCTAGCTAGATGATATAGCAAATTCATCTTGAACTTTATACACACCCTGAGAGAAAAACAACTTTGTTGGCTAAGTATTAATTCCACATACGCACTTTCTAAAAGCTCATAGAGTACAGATGTAATTCCTAATATGGACACAGTTGAAGCTCACGAGTATTGCCTAACATTGTATTCCTGAGGTATGAAATCATATGGGAGGGATATACAAAAGGGGCGTAACTATGTATTATATAAAACTCATTGTTGATACGTGTACGTGGTTGTTAAATTATTTGACACAGGACGAGAGAATGCTACCTCTCCCCTGTATACGGGCGTGGCCCTTTGAATAAATAATAATTGATTTTTATAAATCCATTTTCAATTCATTCTTTTACCTAACAACCCAAACAGCAACAAGATGGTTAATTTAGTTAATCCAAGAGAATTCAACAGATGGGGGCTATGTCCTTGGAACTATAGATCTCGATCTCTTCATCAAATTCTCAAAGGGGTGTGCCAGCCAGCCAGCAGCTGATGATGGAAGGAAAATCCCAAATCATTACAGCACTGGTAAGTATAGAATACCATGGCATGTGCTGTATTCCAGTACATGCTGTTTCTATACCTGCCAGCTGTCTGTGTGACTGTATTTTTTATAATATGAGAATTAGTGGAGAGATTGACAAAAAACTAGTAAAATAACTCAGGGACCTGTTTGTTGTTGCTTGTTTGTAAAATTAATACCAAAATTATGTCCAAATCGGTTGAAGGACCAAGTAACTCGGAAATGATGATTGACAGATGCTGTTGCATGTAAATAAGAATACCAAAATTAATTCAAAGTTTGTATTTGGGCAAAGAAACAGTAACCGGGGTTTTTTTTTTCACTCTATGAATGATTGCGTGAATAAGTGCTTTGGACCAAGAGCCAAATAAAGTAAAAAGCACATAGACCACCTCCCCTTGTTAGTCAGCTACATACGTGTAAGAAGGGTACTTTAAATAAATAGAGTGAACAACCCGAGGTTATAGGGATTATATGTAATTGAGTGTAATAATATATTGCAATACTGAGCTACTAAGAGCTGCTGGTTGTTTTAAGCATAACATGGCATGTTGCTTTGTGATAGTAGTCTGTGATAAGAGGGTCTACTGCAGCTTCCCAGTTGACAGACGTGTCGCGTGTGTGAAAAATTGCAGGGATTGCGAATTTTTCCAGCGTATGGGAAGGGCAGGGAGGATTAACCCTAAGTGTGCATATCATGTATGGAAGAAATATTCCATAGAAGCACTAATTTTGTATAGTACTGTGACAAAGGGTACAGTCTATGTTTTGCATTTCAATCATGCTGTATAATATTGGCCTGATCAACCAATACTAAGCGTATTTTGAAATCGGCAAAACTGTTGAAATCTGCAGGTAATTGAAGTTTGCAAACTGTATTTAAATTTTTGTGTTATGGTTTTGTGTGTGGAACATAATGTTCAGTTAAGTATATTCTCAGATCTGTGTCTAATAGAAACCTTCTGTCTGTGATTGGCATGGTTACAAGTTTTGAAATAAAGTTTATATATATATATATATATATATTTGTGAACGGAGGAAACAAAAGTTGATGTCCGTGTTCAAATGGCTTTTGGCAGATCTGTAGTTAACAATATGTGTTTATCTAATGTTACTATCTAACTATGAAGTGAAGTTTCCATATGGTATTGTTTAATACGCAAATATTCTTTAATGCAATATATTGTGAGAAGGTCTGCCAGCAGAAAGAAAAAAAAAGAAAAACCCCTTCAGTTTCCAATGCTGTGAAGCACAGAGAGCACGGAGAGCTGTAACAGTGCAGAAACGTGCCCCCTCCTTTCCAGCAGCAGTGTAAGCCATGACGCAGTAAAGAAAAAAAAAGTGTTCAGTGAGCTTTGATTTTTTTCATCTAATAAGATAGATCATAATAAGCATAAGTCAGGGGTTTCCAAATTTTTTCTTAATCATGTGGCCCTAGAATATCAGAATTTTTTTTTCACGACACCCCTAGGAAAAAATGTATTATTGAGAAATGTAAAAATAGATATTACATTAAGTAGATGGCGTTTATAGGTCATCCTTAGAGTCAGTTGTGTGGTGAGGGAGATTTGCTTCTGTTTGGCCACATATTTTGGCAGCCACCAGCACTGGATAATTTGAATTGGTCCTGGACGACCAACCCAGGGCACCCCTGAAAGTGTCCGAGGCACCCCAGGTAGCTACGGCACACAGTTTGGGAACCTCTGCATAAGCAATACTCTAGAAATGTTTGTTATACAAACTATCTACTCTAGTTTAATATAAGAACTAATATCTTAACCAGATAACCTGTAGAAAATGCTGCCAATTTCTTTCTACAGCATAACTGTAATCAGAAAAAAAAATAAAAAAAAATAAAAATCCCAGCAACAGATATGGGCTAGAGATACGCTAACAGCGTTAAAGCTAACAGATCTGCATCTGGCAGACAGTCAAGAAGACAACGCCCTAACTCTGGTGAACTAGAAGAGTTTTCAAAGCAGTAAAACAGCAGCTAAAATCATAGGGAAAGATAAAGGAATACGCATTCTTTAATGTATATGCTGTAAATCAAACATTGCGACAAGCAATTAATCACTACGATTCCAGTATTAACATAATTTTAGACAATTCTTCAAAGTTATTTGGAAGAAACCTAATGTAAAAGTTACAGTGTAAAATCATACTACATCACGGATTAGGTATTTCTAAAGATTCCAGGAAGAATAAAGTAGGAACAGATTAAGTTGGATGCATAGCATATCTATATATCACTTACCCTGGGTTCGTGAGGTAAAAAAAAAAAAAAAATATGCTTGCTAAAATCCATCTCATTGTATAGGCATCGATATAATACGTTGCAAAAGTTCTTAGTGGACTGCACAATATGCAGTGATGAACCAGGTTCCGTAGCCAGGAAGTGTGGGGATATAATCGTATACAAAAGCACAGATAAAAATAGGAGCGTTGTTAAGTTTGTAAGTGATTTTTCAGTGATTATGTATATGTGCCAAGGCATTCCATAGGATGGACACAGTCCAAGAAAAGTTTGCTTGGAAGCACATAATTGGTGTGCATGAAAAAACGTATTGTTTGTGTGGACTGGCCAGTCTGAATGATATGTTGAGATAAGTAAAGAAATGTAACCAGTATGTGGATGATATACCTTTGTGCTATACATTATTTGAAGTATTGGTGTCAGATACTAAACAGTTGTGTTTTCTTGCAGAAAAAGGACACAAGGTGTCGCAAGACAAAAGTCAACGGGGTGCTGACATAGTTAACTACCTAGATCATTATTTGGCGCTAGGCCAAAGATAGTTAAAACCCTTAGAGGGTGGAGCCTTGGTATACATTTATTGATAGATAGATATGTATGACCAGATGATAAATCTCTAGATACAGTAATTTTTTTTTTTTTTTTTAAATGCTATATGCATACATTCAAGTTCATAACCAAAGAAATTATAGAAGGTAATACAATATTACACTTTATCATAAATAAAACATTATGAATACACAGTCAGAGCCAAACCATCCACTTATGCATAAGCAAGAACATATATGTTTAATACTGAGTATATAGGTTTAATACTGAGGTTAAGCAGTAGATTTTATATGATGTGTACATTTTACCTCTGACAGTATACAACTGAGATATAATATAGCAATAGTGTAGCTTACAGAAGGATTTCAGATTTAAAGATATATCCCTTCATTCAATAGGGGATATATGAACCAACAGGGAAATTGTAACAAATGATTTGTTCCATGAAAAAATGTGTTTATTAGGACACATAAACTCACTGACATACTACATACATAAAGTGCATGGGTGAATCTGGACCAGTTAAAGTGACCGTGCAATAGATGTAAATCTCTCACCATATAATGGGATTGCGTTGGGCTAGCTTAAAGAAGCAACATGGGTCCGAGGCTGAAAATAGCCTAGGCACCACCGCAGATGGTTTATTCAGCGTATCAGTCCTTTTACTTGCTTCACTGACCCTCGTCACCCGATTCCCCTGTCCAAGAACCTATCCTGGTAGGGTTTCCTCTGGTGGCACAGTGATGCCCAGCTCAGAGTGTTTCCTGCTGATGATTCACAGGATCCACCACAACTTAGATACAGCTGCATACTTGTCTTCCTCACCCCCAAAAGTGGGGAGTATAAGGAATATAATGTGGATGAGTAAGACAATTATAATGATTACATCGCATTTTACATTGCATTTAAAGGAATTGAAAAAAAAAAAAAAAAAACTGATTAACAGGAGAATCATTTCTTGAGCATCCATAGGGGATAATGGGATGGTGAATTAGTGAATTAGTATTATTAATAATAAAGTGTTGTTGCCAATTTTCATTAAGGGGAAATGTCATGAGTTATGCAAATCTAAGGGTAATTAACATGAAATAGATTCACAAGCTTTCTATAGTGGGATGAAGTTTAATGGAGAAGTGTACATTGTGTTTTGGCATGGGACCAAAATAACAAATTATGTGATAATAAGAGGGATCGTGATGGTGATAAAGAAAGCTACAGCATGTTTACTGCAGATGGTTGGGTTGATTAAAAACAACATTGTTTTAATACAACATAGTTTAATGCAAAAAAGGAACTATAGTATGTGTAACAGGTGTTAAGGGGTTATTTGAGAAATGAATAATAAGGCCAGAGGAGTGAGCTATTGTTTCAAAGACAGTAAAGTTTCTTTACTGATAGTTTATAGGAGTTTGAAAAATATTTTGTGTTTAATATGTGTAATGTTGAGAATAAAAAGTCATAATGTGACAAGGAAAGTTTAAAGAATTAAGCATTATTAATCTACAAAAGAGACAGGAAAGGCAGAATTTGAATCATGGCATGGTCCAATCGTTGGTTCAATAGTGGCAGAATTACACCTAAGCCTCTGCTTTGTCTCTCTTCTATATCATTTTTTGTTATTCTTTTTGGAATCCAGCAAAGATATGTTATCCAGCAAAGATATATTATCCAGAGACTGATTCAAAACTACAAAATGATTTGACGATTCAAATGTGTCACACAAATTATTTAAACAGTTACAAGAATATCAAAAGCTGCAAGAACCTTGGAAAGATATTTAACCAACACGAAAACACACAGTCCGGCACAGGACAATCACTAAAGAGAGTGAAGACGGTGTTATGGTGAGAAGTTGCTTATGTTTTGGTTCCATTACAGATCGCATAGGATGGTCCTTGGCAAGTACCGCTGACTCTGATACAGCCGTTGCAAAGGCTGCAGAAGAAGGACACCTAGATCCATGAGCTTGCAATGAAATGAAAAGGTCAGAGACCAGAGCTTAAAGGAACCTAACACTAAAAACAATTGTATGGAGATACAATACAGAGACTGTTACTACTGTTACTACCACAGAGTTGTATTTGAATGAACCCTTCAATCAAGATAGAGATGATTATGATCATTGATAATAGACTATGTGCTTATAAGCTAATATCCTACAGAACTTTTAACATTTCTGAAAGTATACGGGAGCGACGTTATTTATAACAGCATTAGGACTTAATTTATTTATTTTTCTTTGAAGAGAGAGCGAGCAAACGTGTGGTGTAGGTATGAGTACTCATCCATTATTGTGGATGGGAATTATTTCAATAAGACCCTTCCTTCCTCTTTTCTTTTCTAAGCAGGAAATCCAGAGGGATTTATGACTGGTGTAACAAACACACACTTTGAAAAACGTGGTTGTGAGTATTATACTCCACTTGAAGACAGATGTATAGATTAATGCATGGATAATTTAAATAATTTAGGATATTATTCTGAGGAGTATCCAGTCCAGCAATACCATTAATTGTTGGAAAGATTTTAAGTACTGCAGCTATATAAATTGTATTGCTAATCATTATTTAAGACTATAATAGCAGGCCAAAGTTCTCTATGCAATTTACATTTGATGTGATTACCAAAACTTTATAGAGTCGTGACTCGTGATAATAGTGAAACACGGTACATGTGTATAGATACAACAGTATCTCAAGAAATAACCACTGGTGATAATATTAGCTACACATATCGGGTGTATTTCAGTTAGTGGAAATAAAATAGGTCAATAATACGGAAAAAAAAAAAAATGATCTTATGTAGATAGAAAAGGTTGATTTAAGGGAATGTGAAAGGATTGTTACAATATACTAACCTAAGGTTTCTAGATGTGCTAGATATAATGAGTTAGGTATATATATAGTAATGGTTACATATGATGTTCATTAAAGTTTATGATGTAATATGTATTTTACTAGGAGTAGATTCAAAGGTTAAAAGAAGATATCATACATAACGGGGAATGGTAGTTGTCACCATGTCCTTAGGATATGATATATAATTGGTTACCTATTAATTCTAAAAATGTTTGTTATTTAAGAAGATTGATTTAGCAATTTTATAAAAAAACAAACCATATATTAACTTGAGAAAAGTTTTCTTGCAGGATGAACTATTCCTAAAAAAAGAGTAATTGACTCAGTAATCAGGAAACATGTTCCTGCCACCAGAGTATCAATAAAACCTCGAAGTGGTAAAGGTGGCTAATAAGTTCTCCTATGGCTAATGAAGTCGTATGATTAATCAACTGGAAGTTGACGTTTTATTTCAATTAAATTATTGATAACATGATTGATCTTTATGATAGGATATTCCAGAACTGTGGACATTTGTGATGATTCCAGGACATTGGACATGAACTATTACGATACCATATTGTTCTACAGTTTTTTTTAATACCACAAATTGGAGGATATTGTTGATGTCCGGAAACAGCACTTTGAGCTCACTGCTGTGCTTATTTGACCAAAGACATTACGGATCCTGATACGTGTAATGCCAAGTATATAAAGGAGGTCCATGATATAAAAGAACTTTAACCAAGGCATTATGATATGGACTGGAAAAGATAAATGTTTAAATCCGAGTATTCAATTTTCAGGATTAGGAAAATGTTTTTAAGTATATTGTAGGTGATTGTATGTGATGATGTATTCTGTGATGAGGTTTATTCTTTGGCGACCCCGATGTGATTATAGACATTCATTTGATGTTCACCGCATACAGGTGTGGCCTATGTTGTATTTAGAAGGCTACTGTCAAATGCAGAATAGCAATACTACATGAAATGATTATTAGCGAACTATACGTTCCCAGAAATTCTCTTGAGATGACAGGGCACATGTATAATGTCCCTGATCAAAGGGTGGAGCTGTCGAATACTGGGACTGAGGCAACCTGCTGAAGGCTTAACAGTTATGTGTGTGCACTACGGGATAGTACGTATATTATGTATACACCCAATAATCACAGTAGCAGAGGGTTCTGATATTCACTAGTAGAAGCATAACAGAATCCATTTTGATTCTAGCTAGATGATATAGCAAATTCATCTTGAACTTTATACACACCCTGAGAGAAAAACAACTTTGTTGGCTAAGTATTAATTCCACATACGCACTTTCTAAAAGCTCATAGAGTACAGATGTAATTCCTAATATGGACACAGTTGAAGCTCACGAGTATCTTTTTAGTATTCTTGACAATTGTCCCAATATTGCATAACTCTATTGCCTAACATTGTATTCCTGAGGTATGAAATCATATGGGAGGGATATACAAAAGGGGCGTAACTATGTATTATATAAAACTCATTGTTGATACGTGTACGTGGTTGTTAAATGATTTGACACAGGACGAGAGAATGCTACCTCTCCCCTGTATACGGGCGTGGCCCTTTGAATAAATAATAATTGATTTTTATAAATCCATTTTCAATTCATTCTTTTACCTAACAACCCAAACAGCAACAAGATGGTTAATTTAGTTAATCCAAGAGAATTCAACAGGAGGGAAAGGACACCACCACTCACCACCCCACATCTCTCAAGCACCTCCAGCAACAGAAACAGGCAGGCTGCACCAGGCTCTGAGTACAAAACTGTATTTCATAAAGGCAGCAGGAGTCAGCACACTGATACTGTGGATGTCGTCCCCACAAGCAGGACACTCAGTGCAGCAGGCACAAGACACTTCACTCCGTGGCAGCAGAGAAGAGAGTCCCCAGCCCCTGGTCCAGTCCCGACAGTTCAGTCAGCGGGCAGTGGGAGAGGCACAGGCGGGAGCGGGTACGCACTCTCCGCCAAATCCAAACTGGCACTCAGCGGTCCCACACAGGCAGCGTGTCCACCGCGGAAGCTACAGCACAGAGGGAGACCAGTGCACAGGGCAGGCAGAGCGGCGGTCCACGTGATCTGTCCCTCAGGTAACCACAGGGCGAGTCAGGCCGGCCAGGAGGTGGGAGCAGGAGTCAGACAGCAGGCCGCGGCGGTCCCAAAGATTGCGCCGGCACACGCAGGCCATGCCCAGCCAGAGCAGCACGGCACACTCAGGGGCACTGTACACCGCTGTGAGGCACAGGATCGTCCCCAAACACAGCTCAAGGCGGGCAGCAACTATTAATGTATCCGAGCAAGGCAAGCTGGGCTCTCATACAGGGCAGCAAGAGATATTTCAGGAGTATTAGGCTGGGGAGCAAGGAAATCACGTACTACTCCATGTCCAGCTAGGCCACGCCCCTTCTGTCAGTTATTTTAGATACAGTAATTGAGTTATGGTTATTTCAGTCAGTTATTTCCGGTCATTGAATAATGGGTATTTATCAGTTTTTACAGTTCATAAAAGTTTTCATCCAAATCCATTCAGTGGAAGGTCCAGTATAGGTTCCCTGTGTGAAAGCGTACACCAACAGGAGTGACAAGCCCGGAACAGTCTCCCCGGGTCAAAGTTTTCTTCAAAATACATCCATTGGAAGGCTCAGAAAAGGCTCACTGGGTTACAGTTCTGCCCGCACATTCCACCATGAGGTCCGACCAGGACCCTAACCCCCCAAAGCGTGTCCAGGATCTTACTGGACCACACTGCGTTGATTTCATCCCAATCGGTGCAGGGGTGTCCAAATGCATAACCAGACAAACAGACCAATGAATTTTATATATATAAAATATAGGGCCTTAGCCCGAAAGGGGTGGAATTTTTTAGTTTAAAGCCCACAAGTAATTTAAGTTGGATAATGAAAGGTATGTGTACCAAGTTTAGTCCAGATCCATCAAGCAATGTAGGAGCCTGTGAAGAACAAATACACACACACACACACACACACACACACTGTCAAAGTCGGAAAATATTACAGTACACACATCACGTACAAACTCCACACAGATGGCCTCCATGCGCGAACTTGTTCTGCCGTGCATGCGCAAATTCGCAAGTTGCGTATGACCGCTCACGCGGTCCTGCGTATTAGCGCGTGGTATGAGTACTTACGGTAGCATCTGTATTCGCATGGAAAAACCTCAAAGACATATCTCATATTAAATCCACATAGTGCACAATGTACACATAGCCCACACACACCACACCAGCAAGTTAAACTTGTTTAAAAAGTACAACAACAAAGGGATTCACCTTTACAGGATACGAGGGGACAGCATTAGGTAATGAGGTGGTGTTTGGTATCCAACCGTAGGGTATTTTAAGGGCAACATTCCGGTAGCAGTTTGCAGAAGATAGCACGCTCCTGCGCATAATTATGCGCAGGAACAGGATATTAATATTATACTGTGTTTACTGTACTCTGATATTCGGCGGGAACCCAGTGGAGACCAACTGCAAGCACACCTGGACCAGACATCGCCCACCTATTCAAACCAACCTATGACCCCTCCTGTACTGTAAATGACCAGCCCTTTGTCCTATAGATGAAGAGGTTACAGTTTCTATTGTATTGTGTTTTGACTAACTGTATAAAAGCCAAGCTGCCTAGCCGGTCATTCATCTCTCTATGAAGGTCATCTTGTCTGATTGACTGAGCACCGGACCGTGTGGCGCTGGCGAAACCAAACGTATGTACCATTGATTGTAGCCTCTTTTCTGTTATTATGATTGTATATCTGTTGTAACCCCCTTTCAGCAATTATATGTTGGTGGGTCGGATTCCAACACCTTAAATACAATTGGTGTCGTGTCTCCTTCCTGCTAAGGTTTTAAGTGTATTTCAGCCACACGTGCAGCTGCATTGTGCTCTCAGTGTGTCGGTGTGTGTGTATGCACTGCGTGTACTTTGTACGTCCGTCGCGGTAAGTGCGTACACGGTACGGGCCTTTGTACACTAACTGAGTATAAGGTACGTAGGTTTAGGATTACATACAGCGGCCGCAGCGGCTTGAATTTAAGGGGGTAATTCCAAGTTGATCGCAGCAGGATTTTTGTTAGCAATTGGGCAAAACCATGTGCACTGCAGGGGAGGCAGATATAACATGTGCAGAGAGAGTTAGATTTGGGTGGGGTGTGTTCAATCTGCAATCTAATTTGCAGTGTAAAAATAAAGCAGCCAGTATTTACCCTGCACAGAAATAAAATAACCCACTCAAATCTAACTCTTTCTGCACATGTTATATCTGCCTCCCCTGCAGTGCACATAGTTTTGCCCAATTGCTATCAAAAATCCTGCTGCGATCAACTTGGAATTACCCCATAAGTGTAATAAGGTATTGCTTTTAGTCCTGTAAGTAAAATCAGCATTTACAACACACACACACACACACACACACACACACACACACACACACACACACGTATATATATATATATATACTAGATGCTTCATCGCGCCCTACGGGCGCTCTTCACACCGTCGTAAGGAGCTACGCCCCCTTCACCCCTGCATGTCTATGTGTAGTTGAATATATGATTATATGGAGTATTACCTGCATTCCTACTGTTGGTAGTGGTAAAATATTACGCAATGTAAGGCCAGCGGATGGTGAAGGGGGCGTCGCCTCTTGCTACGGCGTGAACAGCGCCTGCAAGGCACGATGTAGAGAATGTAGCGGGTGTGGGGAGGGGGGGACCGTGGATGGGGGAGAGTGTCTGTAGATGCTGCAGGTGGAGGGGCGGATGGGAAAGGGAGTTGGGAGGTGCTGCGGGTGGTGATGGGCGGGGAGTGGGGGCCAGAGGTGCTATGGGTGGGGGAAGGGCGGGGCTGTCGCGGGTGGGGGAAGGACGGGTGTGGTTTTCTGAGGCGCTGCGGGTGTGGGGGTGCCACGGGTGGGGGATGGGCGGGTGCGGGGGGCCTCCGGATGAAGGGAGGGTGTGTGTAGATGCTGCGGGTGGAGGGCGGTCAGATGGGGAGGGGTGCGGATGGGGGTGTTGCGGGGGTTGCTGCGGATGGGTGTCTGTAGATGCTACGGGTGGAGGGGGTGGATGGGGGGGCGCAGATGGGAGAGGGGGGTTGGGAGGTGCGGAGGGTGGGGTCGTGGGGGCAGTGGATGGGGAAGGGGGTCCGGAGGTGGTGCGGGGGGGGGGGGGGGGGGGCAGGGCTGTTGGGGATGGGGGGGGTTCTGAAGGAGCTGCGGGTAAGGAAGGGCCTGGCTGTGGGGGTTGGGTGGATGGTTGAGGGGGCCCAGAGGTGCTGTGGGTGGTGGAGGGGGGGGGGGGGTGGATGCCACGGGTGTGGGTGGGGAGGTGGCGTGGGGGGGGGTAGGGGGTCGGGAGGTACCGTGTGTAGGGGAGGAGAATGGGTGCTACCGGTGGGACAGAGGCAGGTGCAATTGTGTGGCGGATAGGGTCAGGAGTGGTGGAGGGGGTGTTGCGGATGTTGCAGCGGGTGCGGGACGGGGTCTGAGGGCGGTAGGGGAGGGGCGGTTGTGGGGGTTCCGAGGGTGGGGTAGGAGTGGGTGGCACGGGTGGGGAAGGGAGGGGTGCAGGGTTTGCTGTTGTGTGGGGGAGGGGGGCTGTAGATGCTACGAGTGGAAGGGGGTTGATGGGGGGGCGCAGATGGGTGAGGGGGTTGGGAGGTGCTGGGAATGCGGCAGTGGGTTCGGAGACAGTGTGAATAGTGGAGGAGAGGGAGTGTGGTGGGGGAGGGGCAGGTGCAGGGCTGTTGGGGATGGGGGAAGGGTTCCGAAGGTGCTGAGGGTGGAGAAGGGGTTGATTGCAGGGGTGCGGTGGGTGGTGTCCGGAGGTGGTGCGGGTGAAGGGGCTGATTGCGGGAGGGTGGTGGATGGTGGAGGGGGTCCGGAGGTGCCGTGGGTGGTGGAGGGGCAGGTGTGGGGGTGCGTGGATGACACGGGTGGGGGAGGGGGGGGGGTGCTGCTGGTGAGGTAGGGTTTGAGAGGTGCCGTGTGGGGGGGGGAGGAGAAGCATGGGTGGTGCGGGTGGAAGAGAGGCAGGTGGGGTGGTTTGGCAGATGGGGAGTGGGTCTGGAAGTGCCGCGGGTGGTGGAGGCGCAGTTGTGGGGGTAGCCGCGGGTGGGGGAACGGGGTCCTATACACACAGCATGATACTGGTCTGTACAGCATGGACATATACAGACACAGCGACTGCACTCCTGTCCGCACTCACCACTTCCCATGGGCTGTCCACTTCCCCACACAGCTGCAGTATGCTGGACACCGCCGGCACCTGCTCCTCCTCGACTCCTCTGTGTCGTTATCCACAGAAGGCCCTGAGAGAGTCACCTCCTCACACAGCAGTAGCACGTTCGGGTCGGCGGGCGCACTCTTCTGCTCCCCGGCGCCTCCGTCAGATATACAGTGGACCGACATCCCCCGAGGCCGTCCCTTCCCCACACAGCTGCAGCGTGCTCTGGTCCGCTGCCGGAGCCTCCTCCGATCCCAGTCCAGTAAAAAGGTAGTGAAGCAGGAGCGTGGTGGCTTCCAGTGGCAGGCGCCCATAGGCAGCTGCCTAATGCTGGCGCCGGGCCTGACACTGAGCAGTCCCCCAGGCAGCATGGCGCCTGGAGAGCTGCTGGGAGGGGAGCTACTTTATGTGGATCTGGGGCCAGGAGTAGCGTGAGGCTGGGGGCCGGCACACAGACAGGTGCAGGTGACGGGGATGTGGAAGTGGAGGGGGTTGCGCCGTTGTGGTGACAGCATCTGGCGGTACAGTGTGGGCCGGGTGTATGAGAGAGGTTGTGGGGCGGGCGGCAGTGGTCTGTGTGGCTGTGGTGCGTGCGGCGTGTTGCCGTCACTGTGTGTCCGCGGCTGCAAGGTGACGCAGAGACGCGGTGCGGCAGGGAGGGGACGCAGATAGGCGGGGCGGCAGGGAGGGGACGCAGAGAGGCGGGACGGCAGGGAGGGGACGCACAGAGGCGGGGCGGCATGGAATGGACACAGATGCGGGGGGCGGCAGGGAGGGGATGCAGAGAGGCAAGGAGGGGACGCAGAGAGGCGGGGTGGCAGGGAGGGGACGCAGAGACATGGGGGGTGACAGAGAGGGGACGCGGGGCAGCAGGGAGGGGACGCAGAGACGCGGGGGCGACAGGGAGGGGACGCAGAGAGGCGTGGCGGCATGGAATGGACACAGATGCGGGGGCGGCAGGGAGGGGACGCAGAGAGGCAGGGAGGGGACGCAGAGAGGCGGGCGGCAGGGAGGGGACGCAGAGACGTGGAGGGCGGCAGGGAGGGGACGTAGAGAGGATGGGCGGCAGGGAGGGGACGCACAGAGGCGGGGCGGCATGGAATGGACACAGATGCAGGGGGCGGCAGGGAGGGGATGCAGAGAGGCAGGGAGGGGACGCAGAGAGGCGGGGTGGCAGGGAGGGGACGCAGAGACGTGGGGAGCGGCAGGGAGGGGACGCAGAGACGCGGGGCAGCAGGGAGGGGACGCAGAGACGCGGGGCGGCAGGGAGGGGATGCAGAGAGGCTGGGTAGCAGGGAGGGGACGCAGAGACGCGGGGCAGCAGGGAGGGGACGCAGAGACGTGTGGCGGCAGGGAGGGGACGCGGGGGCGGCAGGGAGGGGACGTAGAGACGATGGGCGGCAGGGAGGGGACGCACAGAGACGGGGCGCCATGGAATGGACACAGATGCGGGGGGCTGCAGGGAGGGGATGCAGAGAGGCAGGGAGGGGACGCAGAGAGGCGGGCAGCAGGGAGGGGACGCAGAGACGTGGGGGGCGGCAGGGAGGGGACATAGAGACGTGGGGGGGGGCAGGGAGGGGACGTAGAGACGATGGGCGGCAGGGAGGGGACGCACAGAAGCGGGGTGGCATGGAATGGACACAGATGCGGGGACGGCAGGGAGGGGATGCAGAGAGGCAGGGAGGGGATGCAGAGACGTGGGGGGCGGCAGGGAGGGGACGCAGAGACGCGAGGCAGCAGGGAGGGGATGCAGAGACGCGGGGCGGCAGGGAGGGGATGCAGAGAGGCGGGGCAGCAGGGAGGGGACGCAGAGACGCGGGGCAGCAGGGATGAGACGCAGAGACGTGTGGCGGCAGGGACGGGACGCGGGGCGGCAGGGAGGGGACGCGGGGGCGGCAGGCAGGGGACGCAGAGCAGTGGGGGGCGGCAGGGAGGGGACGTAGAGACGATGGGCGGCAGGGAGGGGGCGCACAGAGGCGGGGCGGCAGGGAGGGGATGTAGAGACGATGGGCGGCAGGGAGGGGACGCACAGAGGCGGGGCGGCATGGAATGGACACAGATGCGGAGGGTGGCAGGGAGGGGATGCAGAGAGGCAGGGAGGGGATGCAGAGAGGCGGGGTGGCAGGGAAGGGACGCAGAGACGCGGGGCGGCAGGGAGGGGACGCAGAGAGGCGGGGTGGCAGGGAGGGGACGCAGAGACGCGGGCGGCAGGGAGGGGACGCAGAGAGGCTGGGCAGCAGGGAGGGGACGCAGAGACGTGGGGCAGCAGGGAGGGGACGCAGAGACGCGGGGGCGGCAGGGAGGGGATGCAAAGACGCGGGGGGCGACAGGGAGGGGACGCAGAGACGCAGTGCTGCCTGTGCACTCTCTCTTACCTGTGAGGTTGGTGCACCATCCCCAGTACCAAGCATGCTGTCCCCTGTCTCTTGCCTGTGGAGCCGGCAGGCCAGTCCCTGGGTGTGCAGTCCGGGTCTCTGGGGATGTTGGGAGGCAGCTTTTTCTTAGTGTGCGGAGGAGGCGGCGGGTGTCTGTACGCGGCGCCGTCCCTCCTAATGTGTATTGCCGCCATACACATTAAGAGGGACGGGTGGCGCAGGAGACAGCCGGGGAGGCAGCAGTCAGGCGCGGGTGATGCTGCGCCGTAACTGGCGGGACAGTGGGTCCCAGGTGCGGCTGCAGTGCGGGAGCTGGCGCTGGGTGAGTACGGAGGACGGGAGGGGTGGTGCGGGCTGCGGCTGTCTGGTCGGCCGTGGTGCGGCTGGCGGGGCCCGGCCACCGTGTACGTGCCGGGTGTGAGAGTCTGGGAGATTGTGGGCTTGTGCGGCGGGTGGGATAGGTGCTGTGGGGTTAGCGGGTGTGTGTGCTGGTCTGTTATGCGTCGGGGCTGGGGGTGTCAGGACCGCCGGCTGCATGTGTGAGCTGGTGGAGGGGGGTTTGGGGGTGTGTGGTGCCGGTGGCATTGGTGTGTAGGTGCCAAGGGAGGGGTGCATGGTTACCTGGCACTGTGGTGGGTCCGTCCCCTGGTGGCTTCTGTGTGGGGATGGTGCCCGGATTCTGTGGCTGCTGCTCCCGTCCCGTTCTGTTAGTGGCGTGCTGGGACAGGGCAGGAGCTGCTAACTGCAGCCAGCCCTGTGACTCCACCCAGCGTTAGAGGGCCAGGCACAGAATCACAAGGCAAATATATAGGAAATATATATATATATATATATATATATATATACACATATATATATATACATACATACAGTATACAGAATATGTATAAAGTAACATATTAAAGAAGCATATTAAGAAAAACATCACAAGGCATGGCTAAATCTCTGAGTTTATGGCCTGCAAAACCAAGCCATACATGGCGGGATATAGTAAAGATGTACGTGGACACATCTATATATATATATATATATATATATATATATATCTCTATCACGTCCTAGAGGATGCTGGGGACTCCAAAAGGACCATGGGGTATAGACGGGATCCGCAGGAGACATGGGCACACTAAAAAGACTTTGACTGGGTGTGAACTGGCTCCTCCCTCTATGCCCCTCCTCCAGACCTCAGTTAGATTCTGTGCCCAGGAGAAACTGGACACACACTAGGGGATCTCTACTGAGTTTCTCTGGAAAAGACTTTATGTTAGGTTTTTTATTTTCAGACAGACCTGCTGGCTTCAGGCTCTCTGCTTCATGGGACTGAGGGGAGAGAAGTCAGACCTAGTTCTGCTGAGTTAAGGGCTCTGCTTCTTAGGCTACTGGACACCATTAGCTCCAGAGGGTTCGATCACTTGGTGCACCTAGCTGCTTGTTTCCGGAGCCGCGCCGTCAATCCCCTCACAGAAGCCAGAAGCCGGGTGAGTATGCAGAAGACTTCAGTGACGGCAGAAGACTTCAGTAACGGGGGTACAGCGCAGCTCCCACATACCAACGGCACTCACAGGGTGCAGGGCGCTGGGGGGGGGGGGAGCGCCCTGGGCAGCAAGTTACTGAGGTTGTTAACTGGCAAAAACAGCATATTGGGTGCCTGGGCACTATGTATGAATCCCCCACCAGTATAATAATTTAAATTTAAGCGGGACTACAGCGCGCCAGGAAGGCGCGGGGCTTAGCCGCACAGCTTACCAGCGCCATTTTATCTCTTCACAGTGCATGCAGAGACGCTGGCCCGGACCTCCACTCTCCTTTCAAGTACTGGGAGCAAAACGGGGGGGGGGGGGGATTGGGGCACAGTCAATTGGTGCTATATAATACAGCGCAGTTTATCATATATTATTGTTTTTAGTAGTATATGGGTGCTGGGGTGTGAGCTGGCATACTCCCTCTGTGTTCTTTCTACAGGCTTCCCTGTGGGTCTGTCCCCTTTGGCCAGTGTGAGAGTGTGTGTGTGTGTCGACATGTCTGAGGCTGAGTGCTCCTCCCCGGAGGAAGTTACTGGGGGCGCAGAGAAGGATTTGGGAGTGGTTCTGTCGACACAGCCGCCTGCTGATTGGATGAATGTGTTGAGTACACTGAATGCAAATGTGGCGTTATTATCTAAGAGGCTGGATAAATCTGATTCTCAGACACAAACGTGGAGAAAATCCATGGAGGACGCCTTGTCTCAGGTACAGGCCCCCTCAGGGTCACAGAAACGTTCCTTTACCCAGATGGCAGATACGGATACCGACACGGACTCTGATTCCAGTGTCGACTTTAGTGAAGCCACTTTACATCCAAAATTGGTAAAGAGTATTCAGTACATGATTGTGGCTATTAAAGATGTTTTACATATCTCGGAGGAACCTCCTGTTCCAGATACACGGGTTTGTTTATTTAAAGGGAAAAAGCCTGAGGTGAAGTTTACCCCCTCTCATGAACTGAACGCTCTTTGTGAAGAGGCTTGGGAGTCGCCTGACAAAAGATGGCAGATTCCCAAGAGAATTTTTATGGCATGTCCTTTCCCATCTGACGACAGGGAGAAATGGGAGTCGTCTCCCAATGTGGACAAAGCTCTGTCCCGACTGTCCAAAAAAGTGGCGCTTCCGTCTCCTGACACGGCTGCCCTCAAGGATCCTGCAGATCGCAAGCAGGAAATGACATTAAAGGCCATTTATGTCCCTACGGGTGCACTCCTCAGGCCTGCTGTGGCGTCGGCGTGGGTGAGTAGTGCTATTGCTAAGTGGGCTGATAATTTGGCATCTGACATGGATACCCTTGATAAGGATAACATTCTTTTGACTCTTGGTTATATCAGGGACGCTGCAGCTTACCTAAAGGATGCGGCGAGGGATCAAGGGCCAATGCCATGGCGGTCTCGGCCAGGAGGGCGCTGTGGATTCATCAATGAAATGCTGATGCCGATTCCAAGAAAGCTATGGAAACTCTTCCTTTTAAAGGTAGTGTCTTGTTTGGTGACGGCCTTGCTGACCTGGTGTCTACAGCTACTGCGGGTAAGTCATCTTTTCTTCCTTATGTTCCCGCACAACAGAAAAAGGCGCCCCACTATCAGATGCAGTCCTTTCGGCCTAATAAATTCAAAAAAGGAAGGGGCTCGTCCTTCCTCGCTTCAAAAGGTAGAGGAAGGGGAAAAAGGTCGCCTGCTGTGTCTGGTGCCCAGAACCAAAAGTCCTCCCCCACCTCTGCCAAGTCCACCACATGATACGGGAGTCCGTGCCGGTGGGGGCCCGTCTCTGAATCTTCAGTCAGGTCTGGTTTCAATCGGGCCTAGATCCTTGGGTCTTAGACATAGTGTCCCAGGGGTACAAGCTGGAGTTTCAGTAGATGCCCCCCCCGACGATTTTTCAAATCTGCCTTGCTAGTTTCTATTCCAGAAAGGGAAGTAATACATACTGCGATACAAAAGCTGTGTCAACAGAGGGTCATTGTCCCGGTTCCCCCGTCCCAATGGGGGGGAAGGGTTCTATTCGAGCATCTTTGTCATGCCAAAGCCGGATGGCTCGGTCAGACCGATCCTGAACCTAAAATCCCTCAATCCGTACTTGAAAACTTTCAAGTTCAAGATGGAATCTCTTCGAGCTGTAATCTCCAGCCTAGAAGGGGGGGATTTTATGGCGTCAGTCGACATAAAAGATGGCTAGTTACACGTCCCGATATATCCTCATCAGGCCTTCCTGAGGTTTGCGGTGCAGGATTGTCATTACCAATTTCAGACGTTACCGTTTGGGCTTTCCACGGCCCCGAGGGTCTTCACCAAAGTGATGGCGGAAATGATGGTACTCCTGCGCAAGCAAGGTGTCACAATTATCCAGTACTTGGACAATCTCCTGATAAAGGCGAGATCAAGAGAGCAGTTGCTAAGAAATGTCGAACTTTCCCTGACGGTTCTGCAACATCATGGTTGGATTCTAAATTTGCCAAAGTCTCAGTTGATCCCGACAACTCGGCTGCCCTTCTTGGGCATGATCCTAGACACGGAACTACAGAGAGTGTTTCTTCCGGTGGAAAAAGCTCTGGAAATCCAGACCATGGTCAAGGAGATTCTGAAACCGGCAAGAGTGTCGATTCATCAATGCACTCAAGTGCTAGGGAAGATGGTTGCGGCTTACAAAGCCATTCCGTTTGGCAGGTTTCATGCCCGCGTGTTTCAGTGGGACCTGCTGAATAAATGGTCCGGGTCTCACCTGCACATGCGCCGGAAAATAAGTCTGTCTTCCAGGACCAGAATTTCTCTCCTGTGGTGGCTGCAAAGTTCTCACCTTCTAGAGGGACACAGGTTCGGAATCCAGGACTGGGTCCTGCTGACCACAGATGCAAGTCTCCGAGGCTGGGGTGCAGTCACACAAGGAAGAAGTTTCCAGGGAAAATGGTCAAGCCAAGAATCTTGTCTCCACATAAATGTTCTGGAGTTAAGAGCCATTTACAACGGCCTTCTGCAAGCTAAAAAAACTTCTTCAAGGTCTACCTGTCCTGATTCAGTCGGACAACATAACAGCGGTGGCGTACGTAAACCGCCAGGGTGGAACAAAGAGCAGAGCGGCAATGGCAGAGGCCACAAGAGTTCTCCGCTGGGCGGAAAAGCACGTGACCGCTCCGTCAGCAGTCTTCCTTCCGGGCGTGGACAACTGGGAAGCAGACTTCCTCAGCAGACACGATCTCCATCCAGGAGAGTGGGCCCTTCATCAAGAGGTATTTGCAGAAGTGACAAGGCATTGGGGAATTCCTCACATAGACATGATGTCTTCTCGCCTCAACAAGAAGCTTCCGAGGTATTGTTCCAGGTCAAGGGACCCCCAAGCCAGTGCAGTGGACGCCCTGGTAACTCCGTGGGTGTTTCAGTCGGTGTATGTGTTCCCTCCAGTTCCTCTCATTCCAAAGGTGTTGAGAATCATAAGACGAACAAGGGTTCCGGCAGTGCTCGTCGTTCCAGATTGGTTGAACGCCAAATCCTAGCTCATAAAGGTATTCTTGGGGAAGTCATCCCCACTCTCCTTATGACTAGAAAGGAGGTCACGGTGAAGCATTATCACCGTATTTGGAGAAAATATGTGTCGTGGTGTGAAGCAAAAGAAGCTCCTGCGGAGGAGTTTCACCTGGGTCGTTTCCTCCATTTTCTGCAGGCAGGCGTGGATGCAGGCCTGAAATTGGGTTCCATCAAGGTGCAGATTTCGGCTTTATCTATTTTCTTTCAAAAAGAATTGGCCGCCCCTCCTGAAGTTCAGACTTTCGTGAAGGGAGTGCTGCATATCCATCCTCCGTTTGTGCCACCCGTGGCACCTTGATGTGGTGTTACAATTTCTTATGTCTCACTGGTTTGAATCTTTGCGAAAGGTTGAGTTGAAATTTCTCACTTGGAAAGTGGTCATGCTTTTGGCCTTGGCGTCCGCCAGACGGGTGTCGGAATTGGCGGCTTTGTCTCACAAGAGCCCATATTTGATTTTCCATGTGGATAGAGCGGAATTGAGGACTCGTCAACAATTTCTGCCGAAGGTGGTTTCTTCGTTTCACATAAACCAACCTATTGTGGTGCCTGTGGCTACAGATGCTGTGGCAGTGCCAAAATCTCTTGATGTCGTGAGAGCTTTGAAAATTTATGTTGCCAGAACGGCTCTTGTTAGGAAAACGGAGGCTCTGTTTGTCCTGTATGCTTCCAACAAGTTTGGAAATCCTGCTTCCAAGCAGACTATTGCGCGCTGGATTTGTAATACGATACAGCACGCTCATTCTACGGTTGGGTTGCCGTTGCCGAAGTCAGTAAAGGCCCATTCTACCAGGAAGGTGGGCTCATCTTGGGCGGCTGCCCGAGGAGTCTCGGCGCTTCAACTTTGCCGAGCAGCTACGTGGTCGGGTTCAAACACTTTTGCTAAGTTCTACCAGTTTGATACCCTGGCTGATGAGGACCTCATGTTTGCTCAATCGGTACTGCAGAGTCATCCGCACTCTCCCGCCCGGTCTGGAACTTTGGTATAGACCCCATGGTCCTTTTGGAGTCCCCAGCATCCTCTAGGACGTAAATTAAAAAAGGATTTTAATACCTACTGGTAAAGCCTTTTCTCCTAGTCCGTAGAGGATGCTGGGCGCCCATCCCAGTGCGTACTGTTACTTGCAGTTGTATTGTTGGTTGTTGGTTTCGGTTGCACGAAGGTTGTGTATCGGTTATGTTCAGCTTGTTGCTGTTTTTCGTCATACTGTTATCTGGTATTCCTGCTAATCCAGTTGTACGGTGTGTTTGTGGTGTGAGCTGGTATGTATCTCACCCTTAGTTTAACAAAAATCCTTTCCTCCAAATGTCCGTCTCCCCTGGGCACAGTTCCTATAACTGAGGTCTGGAGGAGGGGCATACGGGGAGGAGCCAGTTCACACCCAGTCAAAGTCTTTTTAGTGTGCCCATGTCTCCTGCGGATCCCGTCTATACCCCATGGTCCTTTTGGAGTCCCCAGCATCCTCTACGGACTAGGAGAAAAGGATTTACCGGTAGGTATTAAAATCCTATTATAGAGAGAGAGAGAGAGAGAGAGATATATAGATACGGTATATAATACAACTACTGTAAATATTAGGCTTTGTTACTCCTGCATAAGTGTGATATTAAAGTTTAAGTTAAAATCTAGGGTGGAATTTAATTAGAGGCAATAAAGTGTTACATTTTTGAGTGTTAACTTATTGCACATATCGCCCGTTAATTTCACCTATCACCTGTAATCGGGTGTTACTTTATCTTGTAATCCAATTCAAATATGGGTGTTAAGTGTCTCACCCGATCATTCTTGCTGGTTTTTCACATGTTACGTGTTGGTGAATATAAGGAAATCTGCCAGTACCCCTCAAAACAAGACAAACTAATATTGGATAACAGTATAGAAGTTTATTAGTGGCCATAATAAAAGTATTTGGGGTTCTTAAATTGTGTCAAATGGCTGTTTTAAGCATTTCTTCTAAAACAGTGAAAAAATTATAGAAGGCAAGTGTTTTTCTACAAAATAAATGTACATGTAATTGAGCCATTTGAGTCATTTAAAGCCACTTTTTAAAAAAACAAACTTTAAAAAACACCTCTAACGCCCACCTACAATCTTAAAAACACCTGTCCCATTCGTACAGCACGCACATATACCTGTACCACATCAATACCCCCGGTTCCTGCATTTTGCACATTTTCACCCCAAAAATGACATCATTATTGGCCAAATTAAGACAATTAAAAAAAATCTAAGTGGATAATTAATCACTAGGGAGGGTGTCTCAATGATTCTGAACCAAGTTCCAACATTTTTACCGTAAAATAGGGATTTCCCCAACTTTTCACCTGCTCAGGAGGTGGTGAAAAAAGATTTGTGTTAAATCCTATGGAGAATTGTTGTGTTAACTTCATCTGCAATTGAATTCCCTTTTCACAAAAAGTGAAAACTTTTTACATGAAAACGGGTTATCACCTGCAATTAAATCCCCCCCCACACACACACACATAAATCTCACTTGTGCTTGTGCGGTTACATTTGTTGGAGTGAATCTTCCACACCTTACAATGCACCAAAACAGAGATTTAATTCTGAGCATATGCGCAGTGTTATCGGCAGTAATACTGCGGTTGGAAGATGACTGCTATGTTCTTATGTGCACTGTCACCTAATAGCCACACTAATTAGCCTGAGCGACAATAGAAGAAATCCTGCTACTCAGCTAGAGTAGCTTACACGTGTCAACACATGTGGCCAAATTAGATATTGATCCTGCTTAACCAAGCGGTCAGATAGGGCCTGTGTTTAAGTCTACATAATTGGTGTAGCTCTAAATGACAATTAAACATGTCCCTAATTGCTTTGGCTGTTGATAGTTGTTGTTACCTTACATCAATTAAATGACCATACTTGATATAATTTGAGCTAAGACTGCTGGAGCCATATTCAGAGCTAACAGTGCTCTAAGCAAGGTGACTATACAGGGCCGTCTTAACAGCAGTGTAGGCCCGAGCAAAGCAATGCACTGGGGCCCCTACCCATCCTCCAGCAGTAGGGGGTGCTATCAGCGGCAGCTTTGATGTCCCGCGGGCGGTAGGGGGTGTTCTATCTTCCGCTCAGCATGTAGGACCTCGAGCAGTAATTTCTGCTAATTACCGTATATACTCGAGTATAAGTCGACCCGAATATAAGCCGAGGCACCTAATTTTACCACAAAAACATGGGAAAACTTATTGACTCGAGTATAAGCCTAGGGTGGGAAATGCAGCTCTACCCGTACACAGACCTCATAGTGCCAGATATGCCCCACATTGCCAGATGTGCCAGATATGCCCCACAGTGCCAGATATGCCACACAGTGCCAGATGTTCCAGATATGCCCCACAGTGCCAGATATGCCCCACAGTGCCAGGTGTGCCAGATATGCCCCACAGTGCCAGATATGCCCCACAGTGCCAGGTGTGCCAGATATGCCCCACAGTGCTAGATATGCCCCACAGTGCCAGATATGCCCCACAGTGCCAGATGTGCCAGATATGCCCCACAGTGCCAGATATGCCACACAGTGCCAGATGTTCCAGATATGCCCCACAGTGCCAGATATGCCCCACAGTGCCATATATGCCCCACAGTGCCAGGTGTGCCAGATATGCACCACAGTGCCAGGTGTGCCAGATATGCCCCACAGTGCCAGGTGTGCCAGATATGCCCCACAGTGCCAGGTGTGCTAGATATGCCCCACAGTGCTAGATATGCCCCACAGTGCCAGATATGCCCCACAGTGCTAGATACTTACCCTCCGTCGCTCCCGCGCTGTCTTCTGAAGGAGGGACACGGAGAGCGCAGCGCGCGGCTCTCCTGTGTCCCTCCTGCGTCTCCGGCGGCAGCGGCGTGTGTTAAAGGAAGTGCCGGTTCGTGCACTTCCTTTACCACACAGACGCCGCTGCCGCCGGAGATGCAGGAGGGACACAGGAGAGCCGCGCGCTGCACTCTCCATGTCCCTCCTAAAGCTGACTCGAGTATAAGCCGAGGTGGCTTTTTCAGCACAAAAAAAAGTGCTGAAAAAGTCGGCTTATACTCGAGTATATACGGTACTCCTTTACTGCACAGATGGTGGGAGATGGGGTGAGAGGCAGAACACTAAATGCAGCAGAGGGCATTTGCCTGAATGATCGGACCCCAGTACAAAACTTCCAGGGTGGTAGGGGGTGTTTAATAGGGATGAGCGGGTTCGGTTCCTCGGAATCCGAACCCGCCCGAACTTCAGTTTTTTTTACACGGGGCCGAGCGACTCGGATCTTCCCGCCTTGCTCGGTTAACCCGAGCGCGCCCGAACGTCATCATCCCGCTGTCGGATTCTCGCGAGGCTCGGATTCTATCGCGAGACTCGGATTCTATATAAGGAGCCGCGCGTCGCCGCCATTTTCACACGTGCATTGAGATTCATAGGGAGAGGACGTGGCTGGCGTCCTCTCCGTTTATAGAGAAGAGAGTGAGACAGTAGAGAGAGACACAGTAGTAATTTTGGGGAGCATTAGGAGGAGTACTAGTAGTTACTTGCTGAAGTGATAGATAGTGTGACTGTATTATCTGACTTGTGGGGGAGACACTGACAGTGGGGAGCAGTTAGAGTCTGAGAGCAGGACTCAGGAGTACATATAACGTACAGTGCACACTTTTGCTGCCAGAGTGCCACACTGCCATTGTGACCACACTGACCACCAGTATAATATATATTGTGATTGTCTGCTTAGGAGTACTACTTGCAAGTTGCTGATAGTGTGACCAGTGACCTGACCACCAGTTTAATAATCACCACCAGTGAGTTTAATATATATATATATATATATATATATATAATTGTATATAATATATATATAATATTGTATACCACCTACCCGTGGTTTTTTTTTTTGCTTTCTTCTTTATACATACTACTATAGTAGCTTACTGTAGCAGTCTGCGGTGCTGCTGAGCTGACAGTGTCCAGCAGGTCCGTCATCAGTCATTACATAATAAATATATCTACCTGTCCGGCTGCAGTACTAGTGATATTATATATATATATATTGATTTCATCTCATTATCATCCAGTCTATATTAGCAGCAGACACAGTACGGTAGTCCACGGCTGTAGCTACCTCTGTGTCGGCAGTCGCTCGTCCATCCATAATTGTATACCACCTACCCGTGGTTTTTTTTTTTGCTTTCTTCTTTATACATACTACTATAGTAGCTTACTGTAGCAGTCTGCGGTGCTGCTGAGCTGACAGTGTCCAGCAGGTCCGTCATCAGTCATTACATAATAAATATATCTACCTGTCCGGCTGCAGTACTAGTGATATTATATATATATATATATTGATTTCATCTCATTATCATCCAGTCTATATTAGCAGCAGACACAGTACGGTAGTCCACGGCTGTAGCTACCTCTGTGTCGGCAGTCGCTCGTCCATCCATAATTGTATACCACCTACCCGTGTTTTTCTTTTTTTCTTTCTTCTTTATACATACTACTATAGTAGCTTACTGTAGCAGTCTGCGGTGCTGCTGAGCTGACAGTGTCCAGCAGGTCCGTCATCAGTCATTACATAATAAATATATCTACCTGTCCGGCTGCAGTACTAGTGATATTATATATATATATTGATTTCATCTCATTATCATCCAGTCTATATTAGCAGCAGACACAGTACGGTAGTCCACGGCTGTAGCTACCTCTGTGTCGGCAGTCGCTCGTCCATCCATAATTGTATACCACCTACCCGTGTTTTTCTTTTTTTCTTTCTTCTTTATACATACTACTATAGTAGCTTACTGTAGCAGTCTGCGGTGCTGCTGAGCTGACAGTGTCCAGCAGGTCCGTCATCAGTCATTACATAATAAATATATCTACCTGTCCGGCTGCAGTACTAGTGATATTATATATATATATATATTGATTTCATCTCATTATCATCCAGTCTATATTAGCAGCAGACACAGTACGGTAGTCCACGGCTGTAGCTACCTCTGTGTCGGCAGTCGCTCGTCCATCCATAATTGTATACCACCTACCCGTGGTTTTTTTTTTCTTTCTTCTTTATACATACTACTATAGTAGCTTACTGTAGCAGTCTGCGGTGCTGCTGAGCTGACAGTGTCCAGCAGGTCCGTCATCAGTCATTACATAATAAATATATCTACCTGTCCGGCTGCAGTACTAGTGATATTATATATATATATATATATATTGATTTCATCTCATTATCATCCAGTCTATATTAGCAGCAGACACAGTACGGTAGTCCACGGCTGTAGCTACCTCTGTGTCGGCAGTCGCTCGTCCATCCATAATTGTATACCACCTACCCGTGTTTTTTTTTTTTCTTTCTTCTTTATACATACTACTATAGTAGCTTACTGTAGCAGTCTGCGGTGCTGCTGAGCTGACAGTGTCCAGCAGGTCCGTCATCAGTCATTACATAATAAATATATCTACCTGTCCGGCTGCAGTACTAGTGATATTATATATATTGATTTCATCTCATTATCATCCAGTCTATATTAGCAGCAGACACAGTACGGTAGTCCACGGCTGTAGCTACCTCTGTGTCGGCAGTCACTCGTCCATCCATAATTGTATACCACCTACCCGTGGTTTTTTTTTTCTTTCTTCTTTATACATACTACTATAGTAGCTTACAGTAGCAGTCTGCGGTGCTGCTGAGCTGACAGTGTCCAGCAGGTCCGTCATCAGTCATTACATAATAAATATATCTACCTGTCCGGCTGCAGTACTAGTGAGATATAATATATATTGATTTCATCTCATTATCATCCAGTCTATATTAGCAGCAGACACAGTACGGTAGTCCACGGCTGTAGCTACCTCTGTGTCTTTTAGTTGTGCCTATTAAAATATGGAGAACAAAAATGTTGAGGTTCCAAAATTAGGGAAAGTTCAAGATCCACTTCCACCTCGTGCTGAAGCTGCTGCCACTAGTCATGGCCGAGACGATGAAATGCCAGCAACGTCGTCTGCCAAGGCCGATGCCCAATGTCATAGTACAGAGCATGTAAAATCCAAAACACCAAATATCAGTAAAAAAAGGACTCCAAAATCTAAAATAAAATTGTCGTCGGAGAAGCGTAAACTTGCCAATATGCCATTTACCACACGGAGTGGCAAGGAACGGCTGAGGCCCTGGCCTATGTTCATGGCTAGTGGTTCAGCTTCACATGAGGATGGAAGCACTCAGCCTCTCGCTTGAAAAATGAAAAGACTCAAGCTGGCAAAAGCACCGCAAAGAACTGTGCGTTCTTCGAAATCCCAAATCCACAAGGAGAGTCCAATTGTGTCGGTTGCGATGCCTGACCTTCCCAACACTGGACGTGAAGAGCATGCGCCTTCCACCATTTGCACGCCCCCTGCAAGTGCTGGAAGGAGCACCCGCAGTCCAGTTCCTGATAGTCAGATTGAAGATGTCAGTGTTGAAGTACACCAGGATGAGGAGGATATGGGTGTTGCTGGCGCTGGGGAGGAAATTGACAAGGAGGATTCTGATGGTGAGGTGGTTTGTTTAAGTCAGGCACCCGGGGAGACACCTGTTGTCCGTGGGAGGAATAGGGCCGTTGACATGCCTGGTGAAAATACCAAAAAAATCAGCTCTTGGGTGTGGAAGTATTTCACCAGAAATGCGGACAACATTTGTCAAGCCGTGTGTTGCCTTTGTCAAGCTGTAATAAGTAGGGGTAAGGACGTTAACCACCTCGGAACATCCACCCTTATACGTCACCTGCAGCGCATTCATAATAAGTCAGTGACAAGTTCAAAAACTTTGGGCGACAGCGGAAGCAGTCCACTGACCAGTAAATCCCTTCCTCTTGTAACCAAGCTCACGCAAACCACCCCACCAACTCCCTCAGTGTCAATTTCCTCCTTCCCCAGGAATGCCAATAGTCCTGCAGGCCATGTCACTGGCAATTCTGACGAGTCCTCTCCTGCCTGGGATTCCTCCGATGCATCCTTGCGTGTAACGCCTACTGCTGCTGGCGCTGCTGTTGTTGCTGCTGGGAGTCGATGGTCATCCCAGAGGGGAAGTCGTAAGCCCACTTTTACTACTTCCACCAAGCAATTGACTGTCCAACAGTCCTTTGCGAGGAAGATGAAATATCACAGCAGTCATCCTGTTGCAAAGCGGATAACTGAGGCCTTGACAACTATGTTGGTGTTAGACGTGCGTCCGGTATCCGCCGTTAGTTCACAGGGAACTAGACAATTTCTTGAGGTAGTGTGCCCCCGTTACCAAATACCATCTAGGTTCCACTTCTCTAGGCAGGCGATACAGAGAATGTACACGGACGTCAGAAAAAGACTCACCAGTGTCCTAAAAAATGCAGTTGTACCCAATGTCCACTTAACCACGGACATGTGGACAAGTGGAGCAGGGCAGGGTCAGGACTATATGACTGTGACAGCCCACTGGGTAGATGTATGGACTCCCGCCGCAAGAACAGCAGCGGCGGCACCAGTAGCAGCAACTCGCAAACGCCAACTCTTTCCTAGGCAGGCTACGCTTTGTATCACCGGTTTCCAGAATACGCACACAGCTGAAAACCTCTTACGGCAACTGAGGAAGATCATCGCGGAATGGCTTACCCCAATTGGACTCTCCTGTGGATTTGTGGCATCGGACAACGCCAGCAATATTGTGTGTGCATTAAATATGGGCAAATTCCAGCACGTCCCATGTTTTGCACATACCTTGAATTTGGTGGTGCAGAATTTTTTTAAAAAACGACAGGGGCGTGCAAGAGATGCTGTCGGTGGCCAGAAGAATTGCGGGACACTTTCGGCGTACAGGCACCACGTACAGAAGACTGGAGCACCACCAAAAACGCCTGAACCTGCCCTGCCATCATCTGAAGCAAGAAGTGGTAACGAGGTGGAATTCAACCCTCTATATGCTTCAGAGGTTGGAGGAGCAGCAAAAGGCCATTCAAGCCTATACAATTGAGCACGATATAGGAGGTGGAATGTACCTGTCTCAAGCGCAGTGGAGAATGATTTCAACGTTGTGCAAGGTTCTGCAACCTTTTGAACTTGCCACACGTGAAGTCAGTTCAGACACTGCCAGCCTGAGTCAGGTCATTCCCCTCATCAGGCTTTTGCAGAAGAAGCTGGAGGCATTGAAGGAGGAGCTAAAAGGGAGCGATTCCGCTAGGCATGTGGGACTTGTGGATGGAGCCCTTAATTCGCTTAACAAGGATTCACGGGTGGTCAATCTGTTGAAATCAGAGCACTACATTTTGGCCACCGTGCTCGATCCTAGATTTAAAACCTACGTTGGATCTCTCTTTCCGGCAGACACAAGTCTGCTGGGGTTCAAAGACCTGCTGGTGACAAAATTGTCAAGTCAAGCGGAACGCGACCTGTCAACATCTCCTCCTTCACATTCTCCCGCAACTGGGGGTGCGAGGAAAAGGCTCAGAATTCCGAGCCCACCCGCTGGCGGTGATGCAGGGCAGTCTGGAGCGACTGCTGATGCTGACATCTGGTCCGGACTGAAGGACCTGACAACGATTACGGACATGTCGTCTACTGTCACTGCATATGATTCTCTCACCATTGAAAGAATGGTGGAGGATTATATGAGTGACCGCATCCAAGTAGGCACGTCAGACAGTCCGTACTTATACTGGCAGGAAAAAGAGGCAATTTGGAGGCCCTTGCACAAACTGGCTTTATTCTACCTAAGTTGTCCTCCCACAAGTGTGTACTCCGAAAGAGTGTTTAGTGCCGCCGCTCACCTTGTCAGCAATCTGCGTACGAGGTTACTTCCAGAAAATGTGGAGAAGATGATGTTCATTAAAATGAATTATAATCAATTCCTCCGTGGAGACATTGACCAGCAGCAATTGCCTCCACAAAGTACACAGGAAGCTGAGATGGTGGATTCCAGTGGGGACGAATTGATAATCTGTGAGGAGCGGGATGTACACAGTGATATATCGGAGGATGATGATGAGGTGGACATCTTGCCTCTGTAAAGCCAGTTTGTGCAAGGAGAGATTAATTGCTTCTTTTTCGGTGGGGGTCCAAACCAACCCGTCATTTCAGTCACAGTCGTGTGGCAGACCCTGTCACTGAAATGATTGGTTGGTTAAAGTGTGCATGTCCTGTTTATACAACATAAGGGTGGGTGGGAGGGCCCAAGGACAATTCCATCTTGCACCTCTTTTTTCTTTCATTTTTCTTTGCGTCATGTGCTGTTTGGGGAGTGTTTTTTGGAAGGGCCATCCTGCGTGACACTGCAGTGCCACTCCTAGATGGGCCAGGTGTTTGTGTCGGCCACTAGGGTCGCTTATCTTACTCACACAGCTACCTCATTGCGCCTCTTTTTTTCTTCTTTGTGTCATGTGCTGTTTGGGGAGTGTTTTTTGGAAGGGCCATCCTGCGTGACACTGCAGTGCCACTCCTAGATGGGCCAGGTGTTTGTGTCGGCCACTAGGGTCGCTTAGCTTACTCACACAGCTACCTCATTGCGCCTCTTTTTTTCTTCTTTGCGTCATGTGCTGTTTGGGGAGTGTTTTTTGGAAGGGCCATCCTGCGTGACACTGCAGTGCCACTCCTAGATGGGCCAGGTGTTTGTGTCGGCCACTAGGGTCGCTTAGCTTACTCACACAGCTACCTCATTGCGCCTCTTTTTTCTTCTTTGCGTCATGTGCTGTTTGGGGAGTGTTTTTTGGAAGGGCCATCCTGCGTGACACTGCAGTGCCACTCCTAGATGGGCCAGGTGTTTGTGTCGGCCACTAGGGTCGCTTATCTTACTCACACAGCTACCTCATTGCGCCTCTTTTTTTCTTCTTTGCGCCATTTGCTGTTTGTGGAGTGTTTTTTGGAAGGGCCATCCTGCGTGACACTGCAGTGCCACTCCTAGATGGGCCAGGTGTTTGTGTCGGCCACTAGGGTCGCTTAGCTTACTCACACAGCTACCTCATTGCGCCTCTTTTTTTCTTTGCGTCATGTGCTGTTTGGGGAGTGTTTTTTGGAAGGCCCATCCTGCGTGACACTGCAGTGCGACTCTTAGATGGGCCAGGTGTTTGTGTCGGCCACTAGGGTCGCTTAGCTTAGTCATCCAGCGACCTCGGTGCAAATTTTAGGACTAAAAATAATATTGTGAGGTGTGAGGTATTCAGAATAGACTGAAAATGAGTGGAAATTATGGTTTTTGAGGTTAATAATACTTTGGGATCAAAATGACCCCCAAATTCTATGATTTAAGCTGTTTTTTAGGGTTTTTTGAAAAAAACACCCGAATCCAAAACACACCCGAATCCGACAAAAAAAATTTGGTGAGGTTTTGCCAAAACGCGGTCGAACCCAAAACACGGCCGCGGAACCGAACCCAAAACCAAAACCCGAAAAATTTCAAGTGCACATCCCTAGTGTTTAATACGCAGGGGAGGGGTGAATAGCTTGCTTGAGTGCAGATATCTCCAGTTCCTGGAAATAGATATCTTAGCTTTCAATAGGATAAAATACTAGAGAGTCCCACCTTTCCGGAGGTACTGGGGACTTGGGGATCAGAGTTCAGGAGCCACAGCAATCCTCCGATGAATATATAATACTGCATACCAGGTGTGTGGAGCTGGAGCAGGGACCAGCTGCTGGTAAGGCTGATATCTCTGGTTCTGGGCATAGTAGAGACAAGCTGCCAGTGTACACAGAAAGAGTCCCAGCTTTTGGAGTATATCCTCAGAAAAAGCTAAATCAGACAGAACCTGAGATATCTGGCTGGGAAGAGCAATTAACAAGCTCGGACACTTTGAAGTTAGATATCTCCGGTTCCCCAGGGCAGATTTAAAATATTGTGGTACCCCTGGAAAAGGGGATCCTCAGCTATCAGCCTAGGGCCCTTACATTCCTGGGGCCCTTGGGCAACTGCCCACTGAGCTCATACGAAAAGACGGCCCTGTGACAATACACTTACTTTGCTGAACGAAAGTGGGTCCCAAATCTCTACTCAGTAAACAATACATTTACCAAGACAGTGGAAAGCAGAATAATGTAACAACTTACTAAGGTCGAGTGCATCTGGGTTTTCTCATGGAGGATGCCACTTACTATTCACAAAAATATGGTTTCCATCAGTGGGACAGACATACTAATGGCAAAATATGGTCATAAGTGGGAGGATTGACCACAAACCTCTAATGTACCAATCTCCAGAAAGTGAAACTTTGGAGCCAATAGGCTGCCTATAGAAACCCATGGGCGTCTTCTCGCAAAAGTCGCAGTGTCTCCTGCGGCCTCATATCACAATGGGCAGCTCTGATCAAAAGAAAATAACTGCAAATATTCAGGCATTCAAAGTTAACAACACCACTATGCACGCTGTGAGCACCCCACTCTGTTCTATTCTCTGCGCTTTGTTTTGTTTGCATGTATTCTGTTCTGATGGGCAGATGTATTAAGCCTGGAGAAGTGATAAAGCAGTGATAAGTGCAAGGTGATTATGCACCAGCCAATCAGCTCATAACTGTCAACTTACATATTGAACCTGATTGGCTGGTGCGTTATCACCTTGCACTTATCACCGCTTTATCATTTCTTTATGCCTTCTCCAGGCTTAATACATCTGCCCCTGAGTTCTTGGAGGCATCTGCTTGCTGTCACTGGCCTGGGCCTGTGTTCTCTACCCTGATCATCAAAATCCAGGGTGGCTAGTAGGAGTTCCTCACTGTGACCCTGTCTGCTGTACTTAATTGTAGCACAAATTTGGCTTGCTATGTACGTACGTACTAGGTGATTCATCGCGCCCTACGGGCGCTTTTCACACCGTCGTGAGGGGCTATGCCCCCTTAACCCTTGCACGCTCTTGTGGCGTGCAATAGTTGTATTATATGGAGTTTTACCACCTCCAATCATAATTGTGTGAGTGGTTAAATATTGCACGGACAAAGGGCGTGCGATGGTTAAGGGGTCGTAGCCCCTTGCAACAGCGTGAACAGCGCACGCAGGGCCTGATGAATCACCTAGTAGGTGCTGTGGTTAGGGGAGTGGCGGGTGCGGGGGAGACGCGGATGGGGGAGGGGGCTGGGGGTGCCACAGGTGGGAGAGGGGCAGGTGCGGTGGTGGAGCGGGTTTCGCGGGTGGGAGTCCGGAGCCACCGCGGGTGCGGGGGTGCCGCGGGTGGGGGAGGGTGTCCGGAGCTACCATAAGTGGTGGAGGGTGTGTGTGCGAGTGTCACGGATGGGGCCCGGAGGTACTGCGAGTGGGGGAGGGGTGGGTAATGCTTCTCCTGCTTCTCCACCTGGAAGCAGCTAGGCTGCTGTCCTCCATTTGGTAGTGGCTCTCCCAGAGACGCGCACAGCAGCCAATCATTACTGTTAGCGCCGGTTTCCCAACGCACAGCATTACAGGGAAGAAGATGCACTCAATAAACTACAGCTCCCAGCAGCCCTTAGCGCCTGAATGCTTCAGCGCAAAGGGTTGCTGGGAGCTGTAGTTTATTTAGTGCGTATACTTCCCTGTAATGCGGCGCGTTGGGACACCGGGGCTAACAATAGTGACTGGCTGGGGGAACTGACTGATTCGCTGAATCAATGTAAAAGGTGAGAGTGCTGAGCAGTGTCAGTGTCAGTGTCTAGACATTACCCTCCGCGATATCACCCACTCTATTCATTACATTAACCATCTCGGGGCTTCCAGGCCGGCAGCCTAGTTGCTGTGTTGTGGAGTCAGGGCCTCTGGGGATCTGGGCGTGGCTGTGGCGGGGAGGCACTTCTGTGACATCACGCGCAGAGGAGGCTCCGGGGCTCAGAGAGTATGCGGCACTGGGAGGGCTATGAAAGCCTTATGCTGCGCCGCTTTCATACACATCTATGCCGGTGGCCGCAGCAGCTTTTGTTCCACGTGCGCCGCGGCTAGCGAGTGGGGGTTGTTGATGCCGGAGGGGGCAGGCGGACTGGCAGCAGGACATAGGCGGTCATTCCGACCTGATCGTAGCTGTGCTAAATTTAGCACAGCTACGATCACTTACACTGACATGCGGGGGGACGCCCAGTACAGGGTTAGTCCGCCCCGCATGTCAGGCCGGCCCCCCCGCACAAGTAAAAAAGCATTGCACAGCGTCGAAGCTTTTGTACTTGAAGAGTAACTCCCAGCGAGCGCAGCTCCTGCGGCTGTCCGGGAGTTACTCGTCGCTGGCCGGGTCGCAGCGGCTGCGTGTGATGTCTCACACCTACATCATGGTCCGGCCACGCCTGCGTTGGCCGGACCGCGGACACAAAACGGCGGGCAAACACTGGCGTGTCGCCCCCTCCCGCCTCTGCCTGTCAATCAGGCAGAGGTGATCGCTAGGCAACAACAGCCGTCGGCTGTCAGCCATGTACCGCCACACTGTGGCGCCAGCGCATGTGCAGTTCTGACCTGATTGCTGCACTGCGATGAACTGCAGCGAGCGATCAGGTCAGAATGACCGCCATAGGACGCTGCAGTAAAAGGTTTTTTTTCCCCTATCTACAGCGCAGAGACTTGCTGCAGATGCAGTGGGCCTATTTTGGGGTGTGGAGCTGGAGCTGCAGCTCCATCAGCCCCATTGTTAATCCTGCTCTGGGAACGAACACACAGCACAGCAGCCAAAGGACAGAGCCTCCCATTGGATGTAACCTGTGTGGGAGGGCGTTTCTCGCCCAATCAGCAGTGGACTGGGTGTGATAGACCTGCTTCTAACCCAATGAGAGCTCCTAGCCACGCCCAGCATTAGCCACACAGTCACAGAGTGACAGATCTGGGCAATTATATAGGAGATGTAGACAGCAGCTGCTGCTTGACCAGCCCTGAGGCTGGTTGGAATAATTATATAGGACACCGCGCTGTGGGTTCTTCCAAGATCATCTTCAGTCAGCCTAGCTTATAGGACTGATTATAAGAACGTTAAGAGGGGCACTCTCAACTCAGGGGGCTGATACAAAGGAGAACGCAAGTCAACCATAATTACTCCTGCATTTGAACTAGATGCCTATCTTTGCTGGTATGCCAAGTTAATAATAATAATCTCCTATATATTTGCCTTGTGATTCTGTGCCTGGCCCTCTAACGCTGGGTGGAGTCACAGGGCTGGCTGCAGTTAGCAGCTCCTGCCCTGTCCCAGCACACCACTAACAGAACGGGACGGGAGCAGCAGCCACAGAATCCGGACACCATCCCCACACAGAAGCCACCAGGGGACGGACCCACCACAGTGCCAGGTAACCATGCACCCCTCCCTTGGCACCTACACCCCAATGCCACCGGCACCACACCCCCCCAAACCCCCCTCCACTAGCTCACACATGCAGCCGACGGTCCTACACCCCAGCCCCGACGCATAACAGACCAGCACACACACCCGCTAACCCCACAGCACCTATCCCACCCGCCGCACAAGCCCACCATCTCCCAGACTCTCACACCCGGCACGTACACGGTGGCCGGGCGCCGCCGGCCGCACCACGGCCTACCAGACAGCCGCAGCACGCACAACCCCTCCCGTCCTCCGTACTCCCCCAGCGCCAGCTCCCGCACTGCAGCCGCGCCTGGGACCCACTGTCCCGCCAGTTACGGCGCAGCATCACCCGCACCTGACTGCTGCCTCCCCGGCTGTCTCCTGCACCACCCGTCCCTCCTAATGTGTATGGCGTCAATACACATTAGGAGGGACGGACGGCGCCGCGTACAGACACCCGCCGCCTCCTCCGCACACTAAGAAAACGCTGCCTCCCAACATCCCCAGAGACCCGGACTGCACACCCAGGGACTGGCCTGCCGGCTCCACAGGCAAGAGACAGGGGACAGCATGCCTGGTACTGGGGATGCTGCACCAACCTCACAGGTGAGAGAGAGTGCACAGGCAGCACTGCGTCTCTGCGTCCCCTCCCTGCCGACCCCCGCGTCTTTGCATCCCCTCCCTGCCGCCCCCGCGTCTCGGCGTCCCCTCCCTGCTGCCCCACGTCTGTGTCTCCTCCCTGCTGCCCTGTCTCTCTGCGTCCCCTCCCTGCCGCCCGCGTCTCTGCGTCCCCTCCCTGCCGCCCCGCCTCTCTGCGTCCCCTCCCTGCCGCCTCGCGTCTCTGCGTCCCTTCCCTGCCACCTCTGCGTCCCCTCCCTGCCACCCCGCCTCTCTGCATCCCCTCCCTGCCGCCCCCCGCATCTGTGTCCATTCCATGCCGCCCCGCCTCTGTGCGTCCCCTCCCTGCCGCCCATCGTCTCTACGTCCCCTCCCTGCCGCCCTCCACGTCTCTGCGTCCCCTCCCTGCCGCCCGCCACTCTGCGTCCCCTCCCTGCCTCTCTGCATCCCCTCCGCCGCCCCCCGCATCTGTGTCCATTCCATGCCGCCCGCCTCTGTGCGCCCCCTCCCTGCCGCCCATCGTCTCTACGTCTCCTCCCTGCCGCCCCCCACGTCTCTACGTCCCCTCCCTGCCGCCCCCCACGTCTCTCTGTCCCCTCCCTGCCGCCCGTCTCTCTGCGTCCCCTCCCTGCCTCTCTGCATCCCCTCCCTGCAGCCCCCTGCATCTGTGTCCATTCCATGCCGCCCTGCCTCTGTGCGTCCCCTCCCTGCTGCCCATCGTCTCTACGTCCCCTCCCTGCCGCCCCCGTATCTGCGTCCCCTCCCTGCCGCCCCCGCGTCCCCTCCCTGCTGCCACACGTCTCTGCGTCCCCTCCCTGCAGCCCCGAATCTCCTCCCTGCTGCCCCGCCTCTCTGCATCCCCTCCCTGCCGCCCGCGTCCCCTCCCTGCTGCCCCGCGTCCCCTCCCTGCCGCCCCCACGTCTCTGCGTCCCCTCCCTGCCACCCGCCTCTCTGCGTCCCCTCCCTGCCTCTCTGCATCCCCTCCCTGCCGCCCCCCGCATCTGTGTCCATTCCATGCCGCCCGCCTCTGTGCGTCCTCTCCCTGCCGCTCATCGTCTCTACGTCCCCTCCCTGCCGCCCCCCACGTCTCTATGTCCCCTCCCTGCCGCACCCCACGTCTCTGCGTCCCCTCCCTGCCGCCCACCTCTCTGCGTCCCCTCCCTGCCTCTCTGCATCCCCTCCCTGCAGCCCCCTGCATCTGTGTCCATTCCATGCCGCCCCGCCTCTGTGCGTCCCCTCCCTGCTACCCATTGTCTCTACGTCCCCTCCCTGCCGCCCCCCACGTCTCTGCGTCCCCTCCCTGCCGCCCCCGCGTCCCCTCCCTGCCGCCACACGTCTCTGCGTCCCCTCCCTGCTGCCCCACGTCTCTGCGTCCCCTCCCTGCTGCCCCGCCTCTCTGCATCCCCTCCCTGCCGCCCCCCACGTCTCTGCGTCCCCTCCCTGCCACCCCGCCTCTCTGCGTCCCCTCCCTGTCTCTCTGCATCCCCTCCCTGCCGCCCCCCGCATCTGTGTCCATTCCATGCCGCCCCGCCTCTGTGCGTCCCCTCCCTGCCGCCCATCCTTTCTACGTCCCCTCCCTGCCGCCCCCCACGTCTCTGCGTCCCCTCCCTGCCGCCCGCCTCTCTGCGTCCCCTCCCTGCCTCTCTGCGTCCCCTCCCTGCCGCCCCCCGCATCTGTGTCCATTCCATGCCGCCACGCCTCTCTGCGTCCCCTCCCTGCCGCCCCCGCGTCCCTTCCCTGCTGCACGCCTCTCTGCATCCCCTCCCTGCCGCCCCGCCTCTCTGCGTCCCCTCCCTGCCGCCCCGCCTCTCTGCGTCCCCTCCCTGCCGTCCCGCCTCTCTGCGTCCCCTCCCTGCCGCCCCGCCTCTCTGCGTCCCCTCCCTGCTGCCCCGCGTCTCTGCGTCACATTGCAGCCGCGGACACACAGTGACGGCAACACGCCGCACGCACCACAGCCACACAGACCACTGCCGCCCGCCCCACAACCTCTCTCATACACCCGGCTCACACTGTACCGCCAGATGCCGTCACCACAACGGCGCAACCCCCTCCACTTCCACATCCCCGTCACCCGCACCTGTCTGTGTGCCGGCCCCCAGCCTCACGCTACTCCTGCCGCCAGATCCACATAAAGTCGCTCCCCTCCCAGCAGCTCTCCAGGTGCCATGCTGCCTGGGGGACTGCTCAGTGTCAGGTCCGGCGCCAGCATTAGGCAGCTGCCTATGGGCGCCTGGCACTGGAAGACGCCACGCTCCTGCTTCACTACCTTTTTACTGGACTGGGATCGGAGGAGGCTCCGGCAGCGGACCAGAGCACGCTGCAGCTGTGTCGGGAAGGGACGGCCTCGGGGGATGTCGGCCCACTGTATATCTGACGGAGGCGCCGGGGAGCAGAAGAGTGCGCCCGCCGACCCGAACGTGCTACTGCTGTGTGAGGAGGTGACTCTCTCAGGGCCTTCTGTGGATAACGACACCGAGGAGGAGCAGGTGCCGGCGGTGTCCAGCATACTGCAGCTGTGTGGGGAAGTGGACAGCCCATGGGAAGTGGTGAGTGCGGACAGGAGTACAGTCGCTGTGTCTGTATATGTCCATGCTGTACAGACCAGTATCATGCTGTGTGCATAGGACCCCGTCCCCCACCCGGGGCTACCCCCACAACTGCGCCTCCACCACCCGCGGCACTTCCAGACCCACTCCCCATCTGCCAAACCACCCCACCTGCCTCTCTTCCACCCGCACCGCCCATGCTTCTCCCCCCCACACGGCACCTCCCAAACCCTACCTCACCAGCAGCACCCCCCCTCCCCACCCGTGTCATCCACGCACCCCCACACCTGCCCCTCCACCACCCACGGCACCTCCGGACCCCCTTCACCATCCACCACACCCCTGCAATCAGCCCCTTCTCCACCCGCACTACCTCCAGACACCATCCACCGCACCCCTGCAATCAACCCCTTCTCCACCCTCAGCACCTTCGGAACCCTTCCCCCATCCCCAACAGCCCTGCACATGCCCCTCCCCCACCACACCCCCACTCCTCCACTATTCACACCGTCTCCGAACCCACTGCCCCATTCCCAGCCCCCCCTCCCCGGCACCTCCCAACCCCCTGACCCATCTGCGCCCCCCCCATCAACCCCCTTCCACCCGTAGCATCTACAGACACCATCCCCCACACAACAGCAAACCCCGCACCCCTCCCTTCCCCACCCGCGCCACCCACTCCTACCCCACCCTCGGAACCCCCACAACTGCCCCTCCCCTACCGCCCTCAGACCCCGTCCCCCATCCGCTGCAACATCCGCAACACCCCCTCCACCACTCCTGACCCTATCCGCCACACAATTGCACCTGCCTCTCTCCCACCTGTAGCACCCATTCTCCTCACCTACACACGGTACCTCCCGACCCCCTACCCCCCCCACGCCACCCCCCCACCCACACCCGTGGTATCCACGCACCTCCACCACCACCACCACCCACAGCACCTCTGGGCCCCCTCAACCATCCACCCAACCCCCACAGCCAGGCCCTTCCCTACCCGCAGCTCCTTCAGAACCCCCCATACCCAACAGCCCTGCTCCTTCCCCCCCCCGCACCACCTCCGGACCCCCTCCCCCATCCACTGCCCCCACCCTCCGCACCTCCCAACCCCCCTCTCCCATCTGCGCCCCCCCATCCACCCGTAGCATCTACAGACACCCTCCCCCATCCGCAGCAACCCCCGCAACTCCCCCATCCGCACCCTTCCCCATCTGACCGCCATCCACCCGCAGCATCTACACACACCCTCCCTTCATCCGGAGGCCCCCCGCACCCGCCCATCCCCCACCCGTGGCACCCCCACACCCGCAGCGCTTCAGAAAACCACACCTGCCCTTCCCCCACCCGCGACAGCCCCGCCCTTCCCCCACCCATAGCACCTCCGGCCCCCACTCCCCACCCATCCCCACCCGCAGCACCTCCCAACTCCCTTTCCCATCCGCCCCTCCACCTGCAGCATCTACAGACACTCTCCCCCATCCACGGTCCCCCCCCCCCCCCCACACCTGCTACATTCTCTACATCGTGCCTTGCAGGCGCTGTTCACGCCGTAGCAAGAGGCGACGCCCCCTTCACCATCCGCTGGCCTTACATTGCGTAATATTTTACCACTACCAACAGTAGGAATGCAGGTAATACGCCATATAATCATATATTCAACCACACAAAGACATGCAGGGGTGAAGGGGGCGTAGCCCCCTACGACGGTGTGAAGAGTGCCCGTAGGGTGCGATGAAGCACCTAGTAATAATAATAATCATCATCATCATTTTATTTATATAGCACTCTTTCTGCAATAGGACTCAAGGCGCTTAACAGATACATAGTGTAATCTAGTACAGAAGCAAAGAAGTACAGAAAAGCTTTTCATAAAATACAGAGAGCATGTAGATAGTAAAATAAGATTTTACTCACCGGTAAATCTATTTCTCGTAGTCCGTAGTGGATGCTGGGAACTCCGAAAGGACCATGGGGAATAGCGGCTCCGCAGGAGACTGGGCACAACTAAAGAAAGCTTTTAGGTCACCTGGTGTGCACTGGCTCCTCCCACCATGACCCTCCTCCAAGCCTCAGTTAAGACACTGTGCCCGGACGAGCTGACATAATAAGTAAGGATTTTGAATCCCGGGTAAGACTCCTACCAGCCACACCAATCACACCGTATAACTCGTGATACTATACCCAGTTTAACAGTATGAAAACAACTGAGCCTCTCAACAGATGGCTCAACAATAACCCTTTAGTTAACAATAACTATGTACAAGTATTGCAGACAATCCGCACTGGGGATGGGCGCCCAGCATCCACTACGGACTACGAGAAATAGATTTACCGGTGAGTAAAATCTTATTTTCTCTGACGTCCTAGTGGATGCTGGGAACTCCGAAAGGACCATGGGGATTATACCAAAGCTCCCAAACGGGCGGGAGAGTGCGGATGACTCTGCAGCACCGAATGAGAGAACTCAAGGTCCTCCTCAGCCAGGGTATCAAATTTGTAGAATTTTGCAAACGTGTTTGCCCCTGACCAAGTAGCAGCTCGGCAAAGTTGTAAAGCCGAGACCCCTCGGGCAGCCGCCCAAGATGAGCCCACCTTCCTTGTGGAATGGGCTTTTACTGATTTAGGATGCGGCAGTCCAGCCGCAGAATGCGCCAGCTGAATTGTGCTACAAATCCAGCGAGCAATAGTCTGCTTAGAAGCAGGAGCACCCAGTTTGTTGGGTGCATACAGGATAAATAGCGAGTCAGTTTTCCTGACTCTAGCCGTCCTGGAAACATAAATTTTCAAGGCCCTGACTACGTCCAGTAACTTGGAATCCTCCAAGTCCCTAGTAGTCGCAGGCACCACAATAGGTTGGTTCAAGTGAAAAGCTGATACCACCTTAGGGAAAAACTGGGGACGAGCCCTCAATTCCGCCCTATCCATATGGAAAATCAGATAAGGGCTTTTACATGACAAAGCTGCCAATTCTGACACACGCCTGGCTGAAGCCAAGGCCAATAACATGACCACTTTCCACGTGAGATATTTTAGATCCACGGTTTTAAGTGGCTCAAACCAATGTGATTTTAAGAAACTCAACACCACGTTGAGATCCCAAGGTGCCACTGGAGGCACAAACGCGGGCTGAATATGCAGCACTCCTTTCACAAACGTCTGAACTTCAGGTAGTGAAGCTAGTTCTTTCTGGAAGAAAATCGACAGAGCCGAGATCTGTACCTTAATGGAGCCTAATTTCAGGCCCATAGTCACTCCTGCTTGTAGGAAATGCAGAAATCGACCTAGTTGAAATTCCTCTGTTGGGGCCTTTTTGGCCTCACACCAAGCAACATACTTCCGCCATATGCGGTGATAATGCTTTGCAGTTACATCTTTCCTGGCTTTAATCAGCGTAGGAATGACTTCCTCCGGAATGCCCTTTTCCTTCAGGATCCGGCGTTCAACCGCCATGCCGTCAAACGCAGCCGCGGTAAGTCTTGGAACAGACAGGGCCCCTGCTGCAGCAGGTCCTGTCTGAGCGGCAGAGGCCATGGGTCCTCTGAGATCATCTCTTGAAGTTCCGGGTACCACGCTCGTCTTGGCCAATCCGGAACCACGAGTATTGTTCTTACTCCTCGTTTTCTTATTATTCTCAGTACCCTTGGTATGAGAGGTAGAGGAGGGAACACATAAACTGACTGGTACACCCACGGTGTCACTAGAGCATCCACAGCTATCGCCTGAGGGTCCCTTGACCTGGCGCAATATCTCTCTAGTTTTTTGTTTAGGCGGGACGCCATCATGTCCACCTGTGGCCGTTCCCATCGATTTACAATCAGCGTGAAGACTTCTGGATGAAGTCCCCACTCTCCCGGGTGGAGGTCGTGCCTGCTGAGAAAGTCTGCTTCCCAGTTGTCCACTCCCGGAATGAACACTGCTGACAGTGCTAGTACGTGATTTTCCGCCCATCGGAGAATCCTTGTGGCTTCTGCCATTGCCATGCTGCTTCTTGTGTCGCCCTGTCGATTTACATGGGCGACTGCCGTGATTTTGTCTGACTGGATCAGTACCGGCTGGTGTAGAAGCAGGGATTTTGCCTGACTTAGGGCATTGTAAATGGCCCTTAGTTCCAGAATATTTATGTGTAGGGAAGTCTCCTGACTCGACCACAGCCCTTGGAAGTTTCTTCCCTGTGTGACTGCCCCCCAGCCTCGAAGGCTGGCATCCGTGGTCACCAGGACCCAGTCCTGTATGCCGAATCTGCGGCCCTCTAGAAGATGAGCACTCTGCAGCCACCACAGCAGAGACACCCTGGTTCTTGGAGACAGGGTTATTAGGCGATGCATCTGAAGATGCGATCCGGACCATTGGTCCAACAGGTCCCACTGAAAGATTCTGGCATGGAACCTGCCGAAAGGAATTGCTTCGTAAGAAGCCACCATCTTTCCCAGGACCCACGTGCAGTGATGCACCGATACCTGTTTTGGTTTCAGGAGGTCTCTGACTAGAGATGACAGCTCCTTGGCTTTCTCCTCCGGGAGAAACACTTTTTTCTGGACTGTATCCAGAATCATACCCAGGAACAGTAGACGTGTCGTCGGAACCAGCTGTGATTTTGGAATATTCAGAATCCAACCGTGCTGGTGTAGCACCTCCTGAGATAGTGCTACTCCCACCAACAACTGCTCCTTGGACCTCGCCTTTATTAGGAGATCGTCCAAGTACGGGATAATTAAAACTCCCTTTCTTCGAAGGAGTATCATCATTTCCGCCATTACCTTGGTAAACACCCTCGGTGCCGTGGAGAGTCCAAACGGCAGCGTCTGGAATTGGTAATGGCAATCCTGTACGACAAATCTGAGGTACTCCTGGTGAGGATAGTAAATGGGGACATGCAGGTAAGCATCCTTGATGTCCAGGGATACCATGTAATCCCCCTCATCCAGGCTTGCAATAACCGCCCTGAGCGATTCCATCTTGAACTTGGATTTTTTTATGTATGTGTTCAAGGATTTCAAATTTAAAATGGGTCTCACCGAACCGTCCGGTTTCGGTACCACAAACAGTGTGGAATAGTAACCCCGTCCTTGTTGAAGTAGGGGCACCTTGATTATCACCTGCTGGGAATACAGCTTGTGAATTGCCGCTAGCACAGCCTCCCTGTCTGAAGGAGTAATCGGCAAGGCAGATTTTAGGAACCGGTGGGGTGGAGACGCCTTGAATTCCAGTTTGTACCCTTGAGATACTATTTGCAGGATCCAGGGAATGGGATCCACCTGTGAGCGAGCCCACTGATCGCTGAAATTTTTGAGGCGGCCCCCCACCGTACCTGGCTCTGCCTGTGGAGCCCCACCGTCATGCGGCGGACTTGGAAGAAGCGGGGGAGGACTTTTGCTCCTGGGAACCTGCTGTTTGTTGCAGCCTTTTTCCCCTACCTCTGCCTCTGGACAGAAAGGACCCGCCTTTTCCACGCCTGTTTTTCTGAGTCCGAAAGGACTGTACCTGATAAAACGGCGCCTTTTTAGGCTGTGAGGGAACATGGGGTAAAAATGCTGACTTCCCAGCAGTTGCTGTGGAAACTAGGTCCGAGAGACCATCCCCAAATAACTCCTCACCCTTATAAGGCAAAACTTCCATGTGCCTTTTTGAATCTGCATCCCCTGTCCACTGGCGAGTCCATAAGCCTCTCCTAGCAGAAATGGACAATGCACTTATTTTAGATGCCAGCCGGCAGATCTCCCTCTGTGCATCTCTCATGTATAAGACTGAGTCTTTTATATGCTCTATGGTTAGCAGAATAGTGTCCCTGTCTAGGGTGTCAATATTTTCTGACAGGGAATCTGACCACGCAGCGGCAGCACTGCACATCCATGCTGACGCAATAGCTGGTCTAAGTATAATGCCTGAGTGTGTATATACAGACTTCAGGATCGCCTCCTGCTTTCTATCAGCAGGTTCCTTGAGGGCGGCCGTATCCGGAGACGGTAGTGCCACCTTTTTAGACAAACGTGTGAGCGCTTTATCCACCCTAGGGGGTGTCTCCCAACGTGACCTATCCTCTGGCGGGAAAGGGAACGCCATTAGTAACTTCTTATAGATTACCAATCTTTTATCAGGGAAAGCCCACGCTTCTTCACACACTTCATTTAATTCTTCTGGTGGGGGAAAAACTACGGGTAGTTTTTTCTCCCCAAACATAATACCCTTTTTAGTGGTACCTGGGTTTATATCAGAAATTTGTAACACCTCTTTCATTGCTTCAATCATGCAACGAATGGCCTTAGTGGACATTAGACTAGACCAGTGGTTCCCAAACTGTGTGCCGTGGCTCCCTGGGGTGCCTCGGGACACTTGCAGGGGTGCCCTGGGTTGGTGGTCCAGGACCAATTCAAATTATTTATGGTCAATATAAAAGGCAAAACTAGTGCTGGTGGCTGTCAGTCATAAAATATGGGGACAAACAGAAGCAAATCTTGTCCCTCACCACAAAATTGAGCCTAAGGATGACCTATAAACACAATCTACTTAATTTAATATTTCTTTCTAAATTTCTCAATAAGAAATTATTGGCCTAGGGGTGCCGTGAAAAAAATTCTGATACTCTAGGGCGCCGTGATTCAAAAAAGTTTGGGAACCACTGGACTAGACTCATCGTCGTCGACACTGGTGTCAGTATCCGTGTCGACATCCGCATCTGCCATCTGAGGTAGCGGGCGTTTTAGAGCCCCCGATGGCCTTTGAGACGCCTGGACAGGCACGAGCTGAGAAGCCGGCTGTCCCGCATTTGGCATGTCGTCAAATTTTTTGTGTAAGGAGTCGACACGTGCACGCAATTCCTTCCATAAGTCCATCCACTCAGGTGTCTTCCCCGCAGGGGGTGACATCCCTTCTATAGGCATCTGCTCCGCCTCCACATCATTATCCTCATCAAACATGTCGACACAGCCGTACCGACACACCGCACACACACAGGGAATGCTCTAACAGAGGACAGGACCCACAAAAGCCCTTTGGGGAGACAGAGTGAGAGTATGCCAGCACACACCAGAGCGCTATATAATGCAGGGACTAACTGAATTATGTCCCCTATAGCTGCTGTTATATATACTGTGCCTAAATTTAGTGCCCCCCCTCTCTTTTTTACCCTTTTCTGTAGTGTAGACTGCAGGGGAGAGCCAGGGAGCTTCCTTCCAGCGGAGCTGTGAGGGAGAAATGGCGCCAGTGTGCTGAAGGAGATAGCTCCGCCCCTTTTTCGCGGACTATTCTCCCGCTTTTTTATGGATTCTGGCAGGGGTAATTATCACATATATAGCCTCTGGGGCTATATATTGTGGTATTTTTGCCAGCCAAGGTGTTTTTATTGCTGCTCAGGGCGCCCCCCCCCTAGCGCCCTGCACCCTCAGTGACCGGAGTGTGAAGTGTGTATGAGGAGCAATGGCGCACAGCTGCAGTGCTGTGCGCTACTTTGGTGAAGACTGTTGTCTTCTGCCGCCGATTTTCCGGACCTCTTCTTGCTTCTGGCTCTGTAAGGGGGACGGCGGCGCGGCTCCGGGACCGAACACCAAGGCCAGTTCCATGCGGTCGATCCCTCTGGAGCTAATGGTGTCCAGTAGCCTAAGAAGCCCAAGCTAGCTGCAAGCAGGTAGGTTCGCTTCTTCTCCCCTTAGTCCCTCGCTGCAGTGAGCCTGTTGCCAGCAGGTCTCACTGTAAAATAAAAAACCTAATTATATACTTTCTTTTTAGAAGCTCAGGAGAGCCCCTAGTGTGCATCCAACCTCGGCCGGGCACAAAATCTAACTGAGGCTTGGAGGAGGGTCATGGTGGGAGGAGCCAGTGCACACCAGGTGACCTAAAAGCTTTCTTTAGTTGTGCCCAGTCTCCTGCGGAGCCGCTATTCCCCATGGTCCTTTCGGAGTTCCCAGCATCCACTAGGACGTCAGAGAAAGGGACATTACGGAAATGCTTGAGTAAACAGAAAAGTCTTGAGTCTATTTTTGAAGGATTCTATAGTTGAGGCATCTCACACTGGGGTAAATATATGAAGCAGTGATAAGTGTGAAGAAATGAGACAGTGGAGAAGTTGCCCATGGCAACCAATCAGCATTGAAGTAACATTTATAATTTGAATACTATACAATTGTACGGAGGAGCTGATTGGTGTCCATGGACAACTTCTCCACAGGCTCACTTCTCCACTTTTATCACTGCTTCATACATTTACCCCCACTGTGCGGGGAAGTGAGTTCCATAGAGTCAGAGACGCATGACTAAAAGCTCGACCTCCAGATGAATTATGGGAGAGAAGTTGCACGTATCTCTGTGTCTGGACCGCCTTATGCGTATGCTTGGTCTGATCCCAGTCATTATCAGTGCGCGCTGGCACTTGGTGCCAAAGATGCTTCTGAAAACATGTACTTGCGGTCCCTGGCAACTCTGCACGGCCGGCAATTCCGTCGGTATGTCTTCTGAACACTGGTTTACAGCCCTTTACACCCCCTCAGTCATAAGGGGAGATGTGATTGGATTGCGTACGTCTCTGCCGCTGGTGGTTGCATGCGCTTGGCTTTGGAGCATGGGCAGAGTGGTACACTCCTCAAATTGGCACATGTTCAACAACAGCCCCGAAATTAACAAAAATGCCCCGTTGTTCTATCAGCCGGATATTTTTATTGGGCATAATGAGCTGCATGGGGTCTGTTGTGGATTAAAGTCATTTTCAGCCACACACAAGTGGCTCTATACATTATGACACATAGCTGCTGTATATACGTTTAGTTGACTGTCAGAGATGCAAGAGAAAAGCATAAAGCTCTGTGAAATGGAAAATAATGGACTCTTCTATGATTCATATAAATGGACCAGGCCGACACGATCTGTATATTTCACAGGAAAGCTGCAATGTAATTGCTTTGGAGCCTCGTAAACAGGTTCCCGATTCCCTAAATAGCTTCAAGATCATCTACAGTAAATTGGATACAGGTCTAATTTTTTTTATATTGATGGTTTATATCTGAAAAAAAAAAATATTGTGCACAGTAGAAGCAAAGCCATCTCCTATATATTTGCCATGTGATTCTGTGCCTGGCCCTCTAACGCTGGGTGGAGTCACAGGGCTGGCTGCAGTTAGCAGCTCCTGCCCTGTCCCAGCACACCACTAACAGAACGGGACGGGAGCAGCAGCCACAGAATCCGGACACCATCCCCACACAGAAGCCACCAGGGGACGGACCCACCACAGTGCCAGGTAACCATGCACCCCTCCCTTGGCACCTACACCCCAATGCCACCGGCACCACACCCCCCCAAACCCCCCTCCACCAGCTCACACATGCAGCCGACGGTCCTACACCCCCAGCCCCGACGCATAACAGACCAGCACACACACCCGCTAACCCCACAGCACCTATCCCACCCGCCGCACAAGCCCACCATCTCCCAGACTCTCACACCCGGCACGTACACGGTGGCCGGGCCCCACCGGCCACACCACGGCCGACCAGACAGCCGCAGCCCGCACCACCACTCCCGTTCTCCGTACTCACCCAGCGCCAGCTCCCGCACTGCAGCCGCGCCTGGGACCCACTGTCCCGCCAGTTACGGCGCAGCATCACCCGCACCTGACTGCTGCTTCCCCGGCTGTCTCCTGCGCCACCCGTCCCTCCTAATGTGCATGGTGGCAATACACATAAGGAGGGACGGACGGCGTCGCGTACAGACACCCGCCGCCTCCTCCGCACACTAAGAAAACGCTGCCTCCCAACATCCCCAGAGACCCGGACTGCACACCCAGGGACTGGCCTGCCGGCTCCACAGGCAAGAGACGGGGGACAGCATGCCTGGTACTGGGGATGCTGCACCAACCTCACAGGTGAGAGAGAGTGCACAGGCAGCACTGCGTCTCTGCGTCCCCTCCCTGCCGACCCCTGCGTCTTTGCATCCCCTCCCTGCCGTCCTCCGTGTCTCTGTGTCCCCTCCCTGCTGCCCCACGTCTCTGCATCCCCTCCCTGCTGCCCCGCCTCTCTGCGTCCCCTCCCTGCCGCCCACGTCTCTGCGTCCCCTCCCTGCCGCCCGCGTCTCTGCGTCCCCTCCCTGCCGCCCGCGTCTCTGCGTCCCCTCCCTGCCACCCCGCCTCTCTGCGTCCCCTCCTTGCAGGCCCGCGTCTCTGCATCCCTTCCCTGCCACCTCTGCGTCCCCTCCCTGCCACCCCGCCTCTCTGCATCCCCTCCCTGCCGCCCCCGCATCTGTGTCCATTCCATGCCGCCCCGCCTCTGTGCGTCCCCTCCCTGCCGCCCATCGTCTCTACGTCCCCTCCCTGCCGCCCATCGTCTCTACGTCCCCTCCCTGCCGCCCCCCACGTCTCTGCATCCCCTCCCTGCCGCCCCGCCTCTCTGCGTCCCCTCCCTGCCGCCCCGCGTCTCTGCGTCCCCTCCCTGCCGCCCGCCTCTCTGCGTCCCCTCCCTGCCGCCCCGCGTCTCTGCGCCCCTTCCCTGCCACCTCTGCGTCCCCTCCCTGCCACCCCGCCTCTCTGCGTCCCCTCCCTGCCTCTCTGCATCCCCTCCCTGCCGCCCCCCGCATCTGTGTCCATTCCATGCCGCCCCGCCTCTGTGCGTCCCCTCCCTGCCGCCCATCGTCTCTACGTCCCCTCCCTGCCGCCCTCCACGTCTCTGCGTCCCCTCCCTGCCGCCCGCCTCTCTGCGTCCCCTCCATGCCTCTCTGCATCCCCTCCCTGCCGCCCCCCGCATCTGTGTCCATTCCATGCCGCCCTCCTCTGTGCGTCCCCTCCCTGCCACCCATCGTCTCAACGTCCCCTCCCTGTTGCCCCCCACGTCTCTACGTCCCCTCCCTGCCGCCCCCCACGTCTCTGCGTCCCCTCCCTGCCGCTTGCCTCTCTGCGTCCCCTCCCTGCCTCCCCTCCCTGCAGCCCCCCATATCTGTGTCCATTCCATGCCGCCCCGCCTCTGTGCGTCCACTCCCTGCCGCCCATCGTCTCTACGTCCCCTCCCTGCCACCCCCCACCTCTCTGCGTCCCCTCCCTGCCGCCCCGTGTCTCTGCGTCCCCTCCCTGCCGCCACACGTCTCTGCATCCCCTCCCTGCTGCCCCACGTCTCTGCATCCCCTCCCTGCCACCCCGCCTCTCTGCGTCCCCTCCCTGCCGCCCCGCGTCTCTGCGTCCCTTCCCTGCCACCTCTGCGTCTCCTCCCTGCCACCCGCCTATCTGCATCCCCTCCATGCCGCCCCCCGCATCTGTGTCCATTCCATGCCGCCCGCCTCTGTGCGTCCCCTCCCTGCCGCCCATCGTCTCTACGTCCCCTCCCTGCCGCCCATCGTCTCTACTTCCCCTCCCTGCCGCCCCCCACGTCTCTGCGTCCCCTCCCTGCCGCCCCCGCGTCCCCTCCCTGCCGCCCCGCCTCTCTGCGTCCCCTCCCTGTCGCCCCGCGTCTCTGCGTCCCCTCCCTGCCGCCCGCCTCTCTGCGTCCCCTCCCTGCCGCCCGCGTCTCTGCGCCCCTTCCCTGCCACCTCTGCGTCCCCTCCCTGCCACCCCGCCTCTCTGCGTCCCCTCCCTGCCGCCCCCCGCATCTGTGTCCATTCCATGCCGCCCCGCCACTGTGCGTCCCCTCCCTGCCGCCCATCATCTCTACGTCCCCTCCCTGCCGCCCTCCACGTCTCTGCGTCCCCTCCCTGCCGCTCGCCTCTCTGCGTCTGCTCCATGCCTCTCTGCATCCCCTCCCTGACGCCCCCCGCATCTGTGTCCATTCCATGCCGCCCTCCTCTGTGCGTCCCCTCCCTGCCGCCCATCGTCTCAACGTCCCCTCTCTGCCGCCCCCCACGTCTCTACGTCCCCTCCGTGCCGCCCCCGTCTCTACGTCCCCTCCCTGCCGCCCCCCACGTCTCTGCGTCCCCTCCCTGCCTCCCGCCTCTCTGCGTCCCCTCCCTGCAGCCCCCCACATCTGTGTCCATTCCATGCCGCCCCGCCTCTGTACGTCCCCTCCCTGCCGCCCATCGTCTCTACGTCCCCTCCCTGCCACCCCCCACGTCTCTGCGTCCCCTCCCTGCCGCCCCCGCGTATCTGCGTCCCCTCCCTGCCGCCACACGTCTCTGCATCCCCTCCCTGCTGCCCCGCGTCTCTGCGTCCCCTCCCTGCCACCCCGCCTCTCTGCGTCCCCTCCCTGCCGCCCCGCGTCTCTGCGTCCCTTCCCTGCCACCTCTGCGTCCCCTTCCTGCCACCCCGCCTCTCTGCATCCCCTCCCTGCCGCCCTCCGCATCTGTGTCCATTCCATGCCGCCCCGCCTCTGTGCGTCCCCTCCCTGCCGCCCATCGTCTCTACGTCCCCTCCCTGCCGCCCCCCTCGTCTCTGCGTCCCCTCTCTGCCGCCCCCGCGTCCCCTCCCTGCCGCCTCTCTGCGTCCCCTCCCTGCCGCCCTGCGTCTCTGCGTCCCCTCCCTGCCGCCCGCCTCTCTGCGTCCCCTCCATGCCTCTCTGCATCCCCTCCCTGCCGCCCCCCGCATCTGTGTCCATTCCATGCCGCCCTCCTCTGTGCGTCCCCTCCCTGCCGCCCATCGACTCAACGTCCCCTCTCTGCCGCCCCGCACGTCTCTACGTCCCCTCCCTGCCGTCCCCCACGTCTCTGCGTCCCCTCCCTGCCGCCCGCCTCTCTGCGTCCCCTCCCTGCAGCCCCCCACATCTGTGTCCATTCTATGCCGCCCCGCCTCTGTGCGTCCCCTCCCTGCCACCCATCGTCTCTACGTCCCCTCCCTGCCACCCCCCACTTCTCTGCGTCCCCTCCCTGCCGCCACACGTCTCTGCATCCCCTCCCTGCTGCCCCGCGTCTCTGCGTCCCCTCCCTGCTGCCCCGCCTCACTGCATCCCCTCCCTGCCGCCCGCGTCTCTGCGTCCCCTCCCTGCTGCCCCGCGTCTCTGCGTCCCCTCCCTGCCGCCCCCCACGTCTCTGCGTCCCCTCCCTGCCGCCCCCGCGTCCCCTCCCTGCCGCCACACGTCTCTGCATCCCCTCCCTGCTGCCCCGCGTCTCTGCGTCCCCTCCCTGCTGCCCCGCCTCACTGCATCCCCTCCCTGCCGCCCGCGTCTCTGCGTCCCCTCCCTGCCACCCCGCCTCTCTGCGTCCCCTCCCTGCCTCTCTGCATCCCCTCCCTGCCGCCCCCCGCATCTGTGTCCATTCCATGCCGCCGCCTCTGTGCGTCCCCTCCCTGCCGCCCATCCTCTGTGCGTCCCCTCCCTGCTGCCCATCGTCTCTACGTCCCCTCCCTGCCGCCCCCCACGTCTCTGCGTCCCCTCCCTGCCGCCCCCGCGTCTCTGCGTCCCCTCCCTGCCGCCACACGTCTCTGGATCCCCTCCCTGCTGCCCCGCGTCTCTGCGTCCCCTCCCTGCTGCCCCGCCTCTCTGCATCCCCTCCCTGCCGCCGGCTTCTCTGCGTCCCCTCCCTGCCGCCCCCCACGTCTCTGCGTCCCCTCCCTGCCGCCTCTGCGTCCCCTCCCTCCTGCCACCCCGCCTCTCTGCGTCCCCTCCCTGCCGCCCCCCGCATCTGTGTCCATTCCATGCCGCCACGCCTCTCTGCGTCCCCTCCCTGCCGCCCCCGCGTCTCTGCGTCCCCTCCCTGCTGCCCGCCTCTCTGCGTCCCCTCCCTGCCGCCTCTCTGCGTCCCCTCCCTGCCGCCTCTCTGCATCCCCTCCCTGCCGCCCCGCCTCTCTGCGTCCCCTCCCTGCCGCCCCGCGTCTCTGCGTCACCTTGCAGCCGCGGACACACAGTGACGGCAACACGCCGCACGCACCACAGCCACAGAGACCACTGCCGCCCGCCCTACAACCTATCTCATACACCCGGCCCACACTGTACCGCCAGATGCCGTCACTACAACGGCGCAACCCCCTCCACTTCCCCCGCACCTGTCTGTGTGCTGGCCCCCAGCATCACGCTACTCCTGCCCCCAGATCCGCATAAAGTCGCTCCCCTCCCAGCAGCTCTCCAGGCGCCATGCTGCCTGGGGGACTGCTCAGTGTCAGGCCTGGCGCCAGCATTAGGCAGCTGCCTATGGGCGCCTGCCACTGGAAGCCGCCACGCTCCTGCTTCACTACCTTTTTACTGGACTGGGATCGGAGGAGGCTCCGGCAGCGGATCAGAGCACGCTGCAGCTGTGTGGGGAAGGGACGGCCTCGGGGGATGTCGGTCCACTGTATATCTGACGGAGGCGCCGGGGAGCAGAAGAGTGCGCCCGCCGATCCGAACGTGCTACTGCTGTGTGAGGAGGTGACTCTCTCAGGGCCTTCTGTGGATAACGACACCGAGGAGGAGCAGGTGCCGGCGGTGTCCAGCATACTGCAGCTGTGTGGGGAAGTGGACAGCCCATGGGAAGTGGTGAGTGCGGACAGGAGTGCAGTCGCTGTGTCTGTATATGTCCATGCTGTACAGACCAGTATCATGCTGTGTGTATAGGACCCCGTCCCCCACCCGCGGCTACCCCCACAACTGCGCCTCCACCACCCGCGGCACTTCCAGACCCACTCCCCATCTGCCAAACCACCTCACCTGCCTCTCTTCCACCCACACCGCCCATGCTTCTCCCCCCCCCCACACGGCACCTCCCAAACCCTACCTCACCAGCAGCACCCTCCACTAACCCACCCGTGTCATCCACGCACCCCCACACCTGTCCCTTCACCACCCACGGCACCTCCGGACCCCCTCCACCATACCCCCGCAATCAGCCCCTTCTCCACCCGCACCACCTCCGGACACCATCCACCGCACCCCTGCAATCAACCCCTTCTCCACCCTCAGCACCTTCCCCTATCCCCAACAGCCCTGCACCTGCCCCTCCCCCACCACACCCCCTCTCCTCCACTATTCACACCGTCTCCGAACCCACTGCCCCATTCCCAGCCCCCCCTCCCCAGCACCTCCCAACCCCCTGACCCATCTGCGCCCCCCCATCAACCCCCTTCCACCCGTAGCATCTACAGACACCCTCCCCCACACAACAGCAAACCCCGCACCCCTCCCTTCCCCACCCTGGTCACCCACTCCTACCCCACCCTCGGAACCCCCACAACCGCCCCTCCCCTACCGCCCTCAGACCCCGTCCCCCACCCGCTGCAACATCCGCAACACCCCCTCCACCACTCCTGACCCTATCCTCACCTGCCTCTCTCCCACCCGTAGCACCCATTCTCCTCCCCTACACACGGTACCTCCCGACCCCATACCCCACCCACGCCGCCCCCTCAGCCACACCCGTGGCATCCACGCACCCCCCACCACCACCCACAGCACCTCTGGGCCCCCTCAACCATCCACCCAACCCCCACAGCCAGGCCTTCCCTACCCGCAGCTCCTTCAGAACCCCCCCCATCCCCAACAGCCCTGCTCCTCCCCCCCCCCACCTCCGGACCCCCTCCCCCATCCACTGCCCCCACCCTCCGCACCTCCCAACCCCCCTCTCCCATCTGCGCCCCCCCATCCACCCGTAGCATCTACAGACACCCTCCCCCATCCGCAGCAACCCCCGCAACTCCCCCATCCGCACCCTTCCCCATCTGATCGCCCTCCACCCGCAGCATCTACACACACCCTCCCTTCATCCGGAGGCACCCCGCACCCGCCCATACCCCACCCGTGGCACCCCCACACCGCCTCAGAAAACCACACCCACCCTTCCCCCACCCGCGACAGCCCCGCCCTTCCCCCACCCATAGCACCTCCGGCCCCCACTCCCCGCCCATCCCCACCCGCAGCACCTCCCAACTCCCTTTCCCATCCGCCCCTCCACCTGCAGCATCTACAGACACTCTCCCCCATCCACGGTCCCCCCCCCCCCACACCCGCTACATTCTCTACATCGTGCCTTGCAGGCGCTATTCACGCCGTAGCAAGAGGCGACGCCCCCTTCACCATCCGCTGGCCTTACATTGCGTAATATTTTACCACTACCAACAGTAGGAATGCAGGTAATACTCCATATAATCATATATTCAACCACACAAAGACATGCAGGGGTGAAGGGGGCGTAGCCCCCTACGACGGTGTGAAGAGCGCCCGTAGGGCGCGATGAAGCACCTAGTAATGGTGTATATAGTCCTGATTCCTAATCTACTGTCTAACGCCAGCTGTGAGCAGCCCACCAGTTAGAAAAAAAGTTCCCCTAATTTATGCACAATCCCCTAGATATCTGCAAACTGCGCATGCACCATAGACAGCAATTGCAGTCGGGATCCCCACAGCGGAATCCCAATGGACAAAATCCCGATAGATCCCACCGGTAAGTAGTGGATAGCAGGCTTGCACTGGCCCACAGGGGTACAGGGGAAACCACCGGTGGGCTCTACTGCCTGGGGGCCCACCTCCTGCTCTAAGGATCAGGTTCCAGACTGTGCACTTGAGTCATACATTATACATATGTTACCTTATACTGGACTATGGTGTATTTTCTACAGTGCATTGCTGTTATTAATCTGGTACATAATCATGCATGCAGCAGCTGAATTTACTGTATTTAATGAAGGATCCCAGATGTTGCACTCTCTAAAGGGTAGTCAAACCAATGTGGTGGCAGGCAACACCCCCTCTGCAGACTGGCCACACCCCTAAATACGGGCCCCTACCACTGCATTCCCCCTGTTGGCCCTACATGCCCCAGTCCGACACTGGTGGTTAGGGTTAGGCTGCGGGAAGGTTGTGTTATGCTGCCAGAGGGGTGGATTAGGCCACGGGAGAGGTGGGTTAGGGATAGGGGTAGGTTTAAAATATTGTGGTCAGACAGGATACTGCTGTCGGTCTTCCGGCTGTTGAGATGCCGACAGCCGGGATTTTGTACCCAAACCTCGCAGGCTACATACGTAGGGTATTATGCACACACGGAGACTGAAAGAGCGGATGGTCCGATCCACCTGTTGACAAATCATTTGCTATAGATTATACCTCCCAACTGTCCTGATTTTAGCAGGACAGTTCCGTTTTTCTGGGACTGTCCCACCCGCAGGCAGCAGTGTCCCAAGGTGGGCTGCAGTTGGGAGGCCCTCTCTCACTCACTGCTCTGCTTAACAGAGCAGTGGTGAATAGACACTGAACGCATGCGCACAGCATCTGTTCACTGGGAGAGAGGGACAGGGGGTATGCCAGCAGCACACAGAGCGCTGGCCATGCCCGCACATCGGTTGAAACGGGGCGTGGCCTCATGGGAAGTACAGCAATCACTGGCCACACCCCCTAGCTGTGCTGCCACACCCCCTAAAATCAGGCACACGATTTTGTCACTCTTTAGAGCCGGAAAATGTTGGGAGGTATGTATGGATTAGGGTAGATAATAGTAGGAATAAGGTTATAAAGGATCACTGCTTTAATGGGGTTATTTAGGATGGATGTTTTTATGAGTCTGGAGATGGAAGGAGGTTTACTGCAAAGTATATGGATTGCTAAATCCATGTAAAGGTCTGGAGCACAGAAAGGATGGAGATATCTGCTACAGTCCCTCTGCTCATCAGCCCCCAATGTGCCCATACGAAGCATGCTCCGGAAACCATAACTTTCCGTGTTAAATGGCGGGCACTGTGATGCTCTGTGTATTGTACTGTATGGCGGTTACTGTGATGTTGTCTGTATTATATGGCGATCATATGGGTAGACTACTAACTACTGTAGGGAGGGAAATGGTGCGGAGTCTTTGCACCAGGTGACACAAAGCCTAGCTTTATCCCCGCGCACTCACTGCCTTTCCGTCCACAGCCATCATTATTAGTATAGGTACTTACACCCACTCCATGCTGATTGCAAAGGATACATCAGAAACAGGCGCCCCACCACCATCCGCACGCTCCAATCAAGCACAGAAGTCGGCCTATGTCCCCGCCACACTCCCAAAAGACGGGTCCGTTACATGCGTTTGACCAAATAACCGCCCACTTGCTGCTCATCTTTCTCATGCATGGTGCGGGGCATTCGCAATTTGCATATATCCGCCAGATCTACCCACATTTGGACTAGCCTCTCAGAATCAGGGCCAGGATTTATAACCAGGGTGACATGGCCCTGATAACACATGATGAGGACCTCTTCTCACACTGTACATTTACCCACACCAGGGTGGATTCCTAAACCCTGATCTACATTATCCCGCTAATATATGCAAATTTGCAGTGTTATCCCCTGAGCTGAAACAGACCTGAATTTCCACCTACACAGTGAACGCTGCTTTGTGTGATAACAGACTGAGACAGACATAACTAAGCTCATCGCGTTGTTAACAAGAGACAATGAACCACTTATTAAATTACTGCCTGTGCACTTGCAGTAGTAACGTTACGTAATGGCAAATTAAATTAAAATAAATGGATGATTGTTGTTGGTTTGTGTGCATACATTTGTTCCCCAGCATACACAGATTTAATCTCCCATGCGGCTGGTAAGATCTCTTCATTCAGCAGTACAGAGCCGTATTCCCACCTTTC